>NW_027516705.1:287500-587500 GCF_048772815.1 Callospermophilus lateralis
CACTATTTATTGCAATACTTCTCTGAGGTCAGTTCTAAAACTCAGTCTCTAAGGGGAATCATACCAGAGTTCAAGCCCAGGTGGACAAAGTCATCTCTTCCAACCACCACACAAATGACCACAGTTAAAACCAAAACACTCCCATATGGCCCTCATCTTCTTTTATATAGACACTCATCATAACCACTGGCTGGAGGTTTCCATGAGGTGCGCAGACCAAGACAGTGTCCAAAATATGTTCCCTTTCCTCTCATTTGCCTAAAGTCAGGGTGGCCTGGACACTTGCTGTGAACCTGGAGTAATCAAATACTCCTGTCATTAATTCAGGTCCACTTCTCCAATTTGAGGCCAACTGACCGTGGGGTTTAGAATCTTTATTTGAATTGGAGTCATGGAAAACCCAAGCACCTATAGCCCAGCCTCTGTAAGTTGGAAAAATTCATTTCACTCAAAGAATCCCTATTCTCACTTGATGGAGGTCAGGAACCTTAAAGAGGAAGGCGAGAGACTTCATCCCAAAGATTGCTCTTTTGGCCATTTTGGTTTGGGATGCACACATGGGAAATTTCTTTAAATCCATCAGGTGTTGAGAATCTAAGCCACAGCCTCACACAGGGCCAAGGGGCTGATTCAGACAATCCCTTTCCAAAGCAATTAAGCAAAGAGCCACAGGTATACCCATTCATTTCCATTTGAAAACTGTTTTCTTCAGGCTTCACAAAGGGATGGCCTCAGTCAAAGACCTTCCTGATATTCAGTGCAACAGAACAATAGGTAAGCAAAAGGCCCAAAGCAGGGTTTCTCCACTGAGACTTTCCTGGTCACACTGATATCTGAGTTTTCTGAGATGCTCGCCATTCACTTCAGCTATCCAGTTCATGGCCATGTTACAGAGTTTGGAGGGGGTACATATCTTGGACACAAAACCATGGGCTTATTCTGGAGAGTGGCCAGAATTCAGGAAGAAAACAGGAACTTAGAAAGATAGTAGGTGTTGCCCATCCATAAGGCAAGCTACAGTCCATTCATCAATTTGGCTGGATAAATGCTGTGAAGCTTTCTACTAGATAGGACACATCCATTGATGCATTTTTTTTTAAGGTCTACAACCCCGGACACAATGTGATACACAGACATAGAAACACTCGCCTTGTCAAACGACTTACTAGAAACAGTCCACTCCAAACTAAACAAACCTACTTTTCTACCTATTCTAAGAACATGACACAAGACCACAAACTCATAACCACAAACAAAAAGGCAACTCCTTCGCCCAGGTAGGTCTGTGACTCTCCGGAGTGTCCTCTGACTTGTGGGCCAATAATTTTCCCCTGAAATGGCCTGTCCTGTCTTAGATCTGGTCTCCTTGGCCAACTCCGTGAAGTTGTCAGGAGCCAGCGGAGCCTCTACTTGCTTTCTCAGGAAAAGCTCTGCTTCAGAGCTTTCTTGCATTTGGCCTTCCTCACATCTGTAGGTACCAAGAAAGACTGACTCTGTCTTTGTAAATCCAAACAAGTGAGACCACTGGGACTGGGACTGGGACTGGCTATGGGTGCCTGGCATCCTGGATCCCAAGTTCAGAGAGTTCCATCACCACTGAAGTGTGATGGAACTGTTTTTAGTTCCTCCTTCAGGAACTGAATGAGGTCACTCTCTTGGCAACCACTTTGTCCAAACGTTGCTTCCAAGGTTCCCATGAGATGGAGGCTGGCCCTAATTCCTGTGACACTTTAACAAGTTTGAATTGTATATCAACCATAATCTCCCAGGAACAGATCTACACACAGGCCTGGGTTGGCTCATGTTCTCTGCTTTAAGAATAGAAGCTGATTCAGACACAACCCTTTATCCTGACCAAGCCGTTTGCCATGGAAGATGCCTTTTGCTCTCTCAGGTCCTTCATAGCTGCCTACATATTCTCCAGGGATCATTTTGCCATGGACATTTGAGGTTATCACCAGGTGGAAGATCCATTACATTCCAGTATTATAAGACCAACTCTTTCCCTGCTTTTCTGTAAAGTAAGATTGAGGGAATACTGTATGGTTAGGGTTAATAACAGGTTCGATTTGGGTTAGGAATCATTTTGCTGGGTGAATAATGGTATTGGGAACCTGCGATATTTATAACAATATAGATCTGAAATGTATGCATGAAAACAGAAATCTAAGTATGATTTGAAGCCCAGAAGGGCATTGGGCCCTTCCTTGGGATACTTAGCATTGAATTAACTTCTGAACAGATGTCTCAGATAAATCGATATACAATGGCATATGACCTTGTACCTTGGATGATTGAATGTAGAAAAGAACATCCAGTCAAAAAGGGATAGTCAGTAGGATTAGAAAGATAGTAGTTAGGATTAGGAAGAAGAGTGCATGTAGAATTTGCAACAAAAGTTCTTTAGCAATAGGTTTTCGGTTAGAGAATGAATTTAAATGTCAGCACATGTGAAGAGTCAGTCACAATGATGAAATTGGGAAAATATGTAGGAAAGCAGATATAAATAGAGACATTAGGTAATCAGGCAAAGTATATAGTGAGTGATAGGATTAGACATTTTCAACAGGGTTGAGGTTGAATATATTATCTTAGGAAGAAACAAATATGTAGTCACCAATAGGATTTACATTTGAGAGCATTAGGCAACCTGGACATGATATTTTTAGTAATCCATGTTCACTTTCCATTTAGGCTTTGGTACAATCATAAATGTGAACTTTGAATTCTGTGCCCAGAATAAATCTGTGATTAAATATATATATATATATATATATATATATATATATATATATATATATATATGTAGATCATTTGACATGAGTATTTCTCCACCATTTTTAGGAGCAATATTGACTGACTACTACTGACTAATAGGTATAGATTCTTTATGTGATTTGGCATCATGAGAAAACCCAAGCACCTCTTCATGGCTTGAAGAACTCATTTGACCCAAAGAGCCACAAGTGATGCTCATTCATTTCCATTTGAAAACAGCTTTCTTCAGGCTTCACAAAGGGGTGACCTGAGGCAAAGAACTTCCTGATATTCTGGGCAACAGAACAATAGGTAAGCAAATGGCCCAAAGCAGGGTTTCTCCACTGAGACTTTCCTGATCACACTCTCCCAGCTCACGTGTAAAGTTAGATTGAGGGAAAAGTCTATGGTTAGCGTTAATAACATATTCGATTTTGGTTAGGAATCATTCTGAAGGATGAATAATGGTATTGGGAGACTGGGATATTTACAAGAATATATAGGTGAAATACAAGTATGAAAACAGAAATCTAGGTACAATTTGAAGCCCAGAAGGGCATTGGGCCCTTGAGTGGGTTACTTAGCTTTGAGTTATGTCCTGCCCAGATGTCTCAGATAAATCGATATTCAATGGCATAGGACCTTGTACCTTGGATGATTGAATGTTGAAGAGAACATCCAATTCAAAAAAGAAAGTCTGTAGGATTAGGAAGATAGTTGCTAGGTTTAGAAACAAGAGTGAGTATAGGATTTGGACAAAAAGTTCTCTAGCAATAGGTTTTCAAGTAGAGAGTGAATGTAAATATCAGCACATGTGAAGAGTCAGTCACAATGAGAACTGGGGAAAATATGTAGGAAAGCAGATGTCAATAGAGACTTTAAGAAATCAGGCAAAGTTTAAAGTGAGGGATAGGATGAGATATTTTCAACAGGCTTGAGATTGAATATATAATCTTAGGAAGAAACAAATATATAGTCAACAATAGGATTTACATTTGAGAGCATTAGGCAACCTGGACATGGATGTTTTTAGTAATGCATGCTCACTTTCCTTTTAGGCTTTGGTACAATCATAAGAGTGACCTTTGTTTTCTGTGTCCAGAATGTTACTGTGATAAAATGTATATGTAGATTAGGTGACATGAGTATTTCTTCCACCATTACTGGGAGCAATATTTTGAAGACGTATAAATTCGTATTGGGGGAACAAAGAGGTGTACCATGTGTCTATGAATATAGAAATAATGCATGAATAGACCATACTGTGAACAAATAATGTAACTGGTTCCAACTTTAAATAATTGATTTAATTAATATCTGAAAATGTAAAGGAAATCTTAAATTGATATACATACATTCATTATAACCAGTCATAAATCTAACGGTAATATTAGGGTTATGGTTTATCAAGAAGAATGTGTGAGTTTTGCTTCAAAAGTGATTATGGAAATCGAAAATAATGTGTTTGAAAAGAAGTCTCATGAAAAGACCAGTCAAAAAATCTGGAGGAATATATGTGTTCTGAAGCAGGAAGTGATTGAAATTGAAACAAATGCCTATAAATTTGTGAACTTGTGGATGAAATATATATCCTATGATGTGCATAAACTGAGAAAATAGTAATGTACCACTGTTGAATAAAAATGAACCGGAAAATACACATCATGTCCCATAGGAAACTACTTGCATTGATATTAAACTGGGTATTACTGTAGAAATATTAGGATTTGTATGCACCATCCACTGAAGTTATCTTTCAGTACTAGGTAACAAATATGTATTTCAGGTTGATGAATATTTCTGAGAATTATTTTGTGAAAAGTTGATCATAAATCCACATACATGAATATGAATGATTTTAAGGAGTGTATAATAAGACTCATATATTTCATATTTTGAAAAATTTGTAGAGTGTGTATTCCAATCAAAATTCATCATGAAATATATATGTCATCCACAGATGCAAAAATATTTATTTCACTGAAAATGGATTTATGTATAATGTTGTTCTACTAGGAAGCTCACCCATATTTTGAATTTTCAGTTCCAACAATGTTTAGGAGGAGTGATCTCTTCTCATAATTTGTATCTGCCAAGTCAGCCACCTCACAAAAATGTACATGTGATAACAGATAGGATACTATATGTGCATATAAAAATACATGTGCTGAATAGGCTACAGAGAAATGAGACAGGAATTTGTTGAGAGCCACAGCTGAAGGGGCCCCATCAAACTTCCAGCTGCCAGCAAATTTCCAGCTGCCGGCTGATTATTGGCTCACAGCGACCTCAGCATCATCTAGCTTATTGGCTCCTCTGTGGTGATGCTCATTGGGCTGTTTCCCTGCCCTTTCAGACCATGGAGCTGCTCCTTGGGGAACTTTTTTGGCTCCACCCAGCCAATCGGCCTCAAGAGCAGTAGGATTGTGGCAGGTGGAGAGGCTTGTGTGTGTGAGAGAGACTTTACAAGGAAGCCAGTAGTGGCAGTTGGGCTCTGAGGGTTTTTCCTGAGGAGTTGTTTTGTTTGCCGTGTGTGGTTCTAAAAATAAAGTTAGTTTTTTTTTTTTTTTTTTTTTTTTTTTTTTTTGACAAGTGGCTCCTGAATCATGCCCAGCCAGACTGCAGCATTTGGTGGCTCACATGGGGAACGACTGAGGGTAAGTGATAAGGTAAACTGCTTGCCCCTGTGGGCAAGGTGAAAGGATGGGTAGCCATTTTAAGATGACTCCTTTGTTTTGCTTCACTTTTGTTTTAAGTTGCCTGTTCCTGGAGATGAGTGGGACGGAAGAAAAACCACTCACATCTGAGAAAAAACTATTTACGTCTGAGAAACAGATAGGTATAAAGGACGGATGCACATGTCAGGAGGATAGAAAGGCTATAATGACTTTTTGTTGTTCCCTTTTTAATTCATTCTGTCTCAGTTTTGTTTGGCGTCATCTTGTTGGGTTGTATTATAATAGAAATACGGGATCAGAAATTAGTAAAAAACAAACTGAAAGAGTGTTAAATAAATTGTTAGAGAAAGGAGGCATCTCAGAAATATCAAGGACAGTCAGGGCATTTGTTGATACAATACAAAAATGTAGCCCATGGCTTTTGAAGGAGGAGTCATTAAATATATCACAATGGAACCATCATGGTGAAGATTTAAAAGGATTAGAAAAGAGAAGCCGAGGGACTATGCCAGTTGGCACATTGCCATTGTGGACGTTCATATCTGGTTTGCTTAGTCCAAAGCCTTCAGTTCAGACAAAGATAGAGGAACCAAGTTTAGAGCATAAAAAGCAATCAGGGGCAAAGTTAAAAAAGGAGACTGCTACTAACACCTTTCTGTCACCAGAGGATGTAAATGTCCAACTAACAAGGCCACCTCCATGTGCTGGGAGGCCCCCAACCCCAACAGTTGATAGTTCGGATCCTGAGACAGGATCTCAAGTATTAACATGCCCTGTATTTGAGGTAGGAGGGCAGCGAATTCACCATGCTTTAAATTTCAAAATAGTGAAGCAGCTAAAAGAGGCTGTAACAACATATGGTCCTCAAGCACACTTCATTGTAAGCTTGGTCGAATCCATTAACACCTTGAACATGACGCCAGCAGATTGGGCTAATATGTGTAAAGCTGTGCTAAATGGAGGTCAATACCTATTATGGAAGGTTGCCAATGAGGAATTTTGCAAAGAGATGTCTAGGCGAAATGCAGCAGCTGGTTATCCTCAGAGAAATCTAGATTTGTTGTTAGAAAAGAGACCTTATGAGGATCAGCAACAACAAATTCCATATGATCCTGGCATATACGCACAAATTGCTGTAGAGGCAGTTAGGGCATGGAAGACTTTACAAGGACATGGAGGTTTACAAGGTCAATTATCTAAGGTAATACAAGGAGCTAATGAATCTTACGCTGGATTTGTAGATAGGCTTATTGAAACAGCTATATAGTTTTTGGAAATACAGAACAAGCAATGCCATTATTAAAACAACTGGCTTATGACCAAGCGAATCATTGCTGCAGAGGTATCATTAGACCATGGAAACATGAAGATTTAAACACATTTATTAAATTTGGTAGAGACATTAATGAACAAGAGCAAGTCGTGGCAGCTGCAATAAAACAGGCTTTAGATGCCAGAGACATTAATGAAAAAGGGCAAATTGTGGCAGCTTTAGTAAAACAGGCTTTAGAAGACAGGCCAAGAACATGCTACAATTGTGAACAAACAGGACTTTTTAAAAGGAATTGCCCCATAGGAGGAGGGTTTAACAAAACTAGGTATCAAAGGACTAGAATACCGGGTATTTGGCCACGATGACGTAGAGGGAGACATTGGGCTAATGAATACCATTCTCAAACCACCATAGAGGGTACTTCATTATCAAAAAACAAACAAGCACCAGGTGTTTATCCACGATATCATGAAGAAAGGCATCCGGCTCCATTGCCAAAAAATGGACAGGGGGGCCCAATGCTCTGGGGCCCGAAACCGCAAATATATGGAGCACTGGAGGAAACCAGCAACCCCATCAGTGTAGTGCCCACGACACATTGTTCATCAGATCCCTCATCAGACAAACCAGAGGGAGTGCAGGGTTGGACATCTGTGCCTCTGCCAGATCAATACTAACTCCAGAGATGGGAGTTCAAATCATTCCCACAGGGGTGAAACGACCTCTTCCCAAAAGAACAGTAGGCTTATTATTGGGATGCAGCTCTTCTACTCTAAAAGGACTTATGATGAGTCCTGGGGTAATTGATCGCGATTATGAAGGTGAAATAAAAATTATAGCCAGTTCTCCAAAGGGTATATCAGTAATTTCTCCAGGAGATAGAATAGCACAATTACTAATAATACCCAGCCCACATGATAAATTTTACAGTTATGCTGTAGAAAGGGGTTCCAAGGGATTAGGCTCCACAGGTGTAGATTGGGCTATGCTTTCTTTAAATGTATATTCTCGCCCCATGCTAAAACTAAATATTCAAGGACATGAATTCAATGGGCTACTGGATACAGGTGCAGACCTTAGCATCATCTGTCGTCAAGAATGGCCAAAACATTGGCCATTACAACAAGCCACTCAAACGCTTCGAGGCCTAGGAGTGATGACTAATCCCCATAAAAGTGCAACGGTATTAGATTGGAAGGATCCTGAAGGATGTGAAGGAACTATACAGCCATATGTATTGGAACATCTTCCCGTGATGTCCTAGATCAATTAGGTTTGACATTAACAAATAACATCACTCAAAATTCACCCACTATTATGGCTAGACAAGATTTTAGGAAAGGAAAAAGATTAGAAAAGCAAGAATAAGGTATAGCAACACCAATACAAAAAGATCAAGGAACAAATAGATATGGGTTGGATTTTCAGAAAGGGCCACTGAGACAATAAATATTACTTGGAAATCAGAAAGACCAGTATGGGTTCCTCAGTGGCCCCTGACTAAAGAAAAGATACAAGTAGCCCATGACCTGGTCAAACAACAATTAGCGGAAGGACATATACAACCTTCTGTGTCTCCCCATAATACTCTCATTTTTGTCCTTAAAAAGAAATCTGGTAAATGGAGATTATTGCAAGATTTAAGAGCCATTAATAATGGGATGGTTATTATGGGACCTGCTCAATCAGAGATTCCTCAATTGTGTGCTTTGCAAAAACTTGGTATGCTTTTGTTGTAGATATTAAAGATCGTTTTATTTTCAATTCCAATTCATCCTGAGGATATTCCAAGTTTTGCATTTACTATACCTGCACTGAATCATGAAGGTCCTGACAAGAGATATGAGTGGAAAGTACTCCCTCAAGGGATGGCTAACAGCCCAACTATGCGTCAAATTTATGTTAACAAAGTAATCCAGCCACTTAGAAATCAAATTCCTGAAATACAAATTTTTCACTATATGGATGATGTATTATTAGCACATAAAGTTAAAAACCCATTGCTAGAATGGTATGCCACACTTACAAACGTATTAAAAAATTATAACCTAGAGATAGCAATAGGTAAAATACAATTAAATTTTCCAATTAATTATTTAGTAGCTCTATTATCCTCAACCATGGTCAGTCAACCAAAAATTCAAATACGAGTAGATCAACTCAAATCAATTAATGACTTTCAAGAGTTATTAGGAGACTTAAATTGGATAAGGCCTCATCTAGGTATACCAACAGGAGAGTTGGGACCTTTATTTGATATCCTAAAAGGACCATGAGATCCAAATTCACTCAGAATGTTAACGCCTGAAGCAAGAAAAGCAATAAAAATCATTGAAACATATATGGGAAATATGCTTTTGGATAGAGTTGATATAATTTTGCATTTATTATTTATTGTACTAACAACAAAAAAAATATTTCTACAGGAGTATTTTGGGAAGAAGGTCCACTATTATGGATACATTTATCTTATTCTTCTAACACTATTATTACTTGCTATCCTGAGGCTGAGGGAGAATTAATACTCATAGGAATAAAAGCAGCAAAAAGAGTGTGTGTGGAATTTCACCCAATAAAATTATTACTCCATATACTATGAATCAAATTGATGAATTAGCTAATTAGTTAAATACTTGGGCAATAATCGTGTGTAAGTCTAATGTTTCATTTGATAACCACTTACCATCTTATCTTTTATTGTCTTTTTGGTCATCGCATCCTGTAATTTTTCCAAAAATGACAAGAAAACACCTATCATGAATGCTCCAAATATATTCACCGATGGGTTAAATAATGGTACAACAGCAATAGTTACACCTGATCCAACTTTTATATTTTTAGTACCAAAACAATCAGCTCACAAGGTAGAGCTTAGTACAGTATTACAAGCTTTTGTGATTTTTAAAGATTCTGTATTTAATTTATTTTCCGATAGTCAGTATATAGTTAATGCTATAGTATCCCTTGAAGATGCTGGTAGGATTTCCCCTTTCTCTACTATTTTCTCTTTGCTTTCCACTATACAAAGTCTAATCTGGGACAGAAAAGATCCATTCTTTATAGGACATATCAGGGCACATACAGGATTGCCTAAAGCCCTTAGTTTGGGCAATGATTTAGCAGATAAAACTACAATTGACATACATACATATTTTGTTTACACTAGAAGAAGCAATAAATTTTCTTAAAAAGTTCCATGTCAATGCTTATACTTTACAAAAGCATTTCAAAAAAACTAAGGAACATCTAGACAAATTATAAAACAATGTCAAAATTGTGTGACCTTTTTACCACAAGTTAATCTTGGAGTCAATTCTAGAGGATTGATACCTAACCATATTTGGCAGATGGACGTCACACACTTGCCAGAATTTGGAAAATTAAAATATTTGCATGTTACAGTTGATATTTGTTCTGGATTTTTAATGGGCTCCCTTCATGCTGGAGAAAAAAACTAAAGATGTTATAGCTCATTGCTTACAAAATTTTGCCACTGTGGGCATTCCAAAACAGTTAAAAACAGATAATGCCCCCGGTTACACTTCTAACTCTTTTAAACAATTTTGCTCATCATTTGGCATTACTCATATAACAGGAATCCCATACAATCCACAGGGACAAGGCATAGTTGAAAGAGCACATCAAACAATAAAAATGTACTTATTAAAGCACAAAGACGGAATTGAGAAGGGGTATATATTCCCCAAAGATAAACTTAAATTAACGCTTTTTACTCTAAACTTTTTAAACTTGGATTCATCAGGACTTAGTGCTGTGGAAAGGCATATGTTTCCAAAAAATGTGCATAAGCCCAAGGTACTTTGGAAGGATATTCTAATAGGACAATGGAAAAGTGTTGACCCAGTAATTGTCTGGAGTCGGGCGTCTGTTTGTGTGTTTCCACAGGAAGTACAGCAGCTGATTTGGATTTTGGAGAGATTAACTAAAGTCCTGACCCAGTGATTGTCTTTAGTCAGGGGTCTGTTTGTGTGTTTCCACAGGAAGAACAGCAGGCAATATGGATTCCAGAGAAATTAACTAAAGTGATTTCTATAGACCAAAAAGAAGATGATTTGGCTCAAATTCATAACAGCTGATATCCAAAACTCCAGTTTGGCTATCCTTACATCTGCGACAGAACCAGGATGCTTTTTTCAATATCTATTTTATTATTGCCCTTTCCCACATCATGAAGTTCTATTTTTTATTTTTTTTTTTTTTGAGCTCATACAGACGTAGGTTAATGTTTTGCTGATCAGTTCTATTTTTTGACTATAGAGTTTTTAGACATTCCAATGGTGATTTCACCTGTAAAAAGTTATAAGGCCTTTACTATTATGTTATGTGTTGTATATATTATATTATTTGTGCACACTTGTGTTTTGTGTTTTATGTTTGAATGTACATATATCCATATATCATATATGATGTGCGCTCATGAAAAAATGGATCCAAATTTTTTTTTATTCACGTGATTTAAATAGTTTAATTTAAATTGGGTAAACAACTGTTGAGGATTGTTTTAATATGTGAACAAAAAAAGGAGTTTAGCAGAACTGTTTGTTGACTTTACCTTTCCTTTTCATTATATTTAATAATTCTCTTCAAGATAATGTAAATTGTTAAGATAATTGAGTTTTTTAGTGCCTTCTGGAATGGTAAGTAATTTTTCTTTAGCCATTATTGCCAGAATTCCAATCTTCAACCCAGTGCTGGTGAAGACAAAGATAAAACCAATCTACAGCTTCTGCAATAGCCATCACTGAACTGCTTGCAGAACTTGCCTGGAATATATATCACTTGTATGCATTGTGAACTAACATGTATGCATTGTGAACTATCTGTTGGTGCAGCGACTTGTGGTAGTGTTGGGGTAATTTTGCTGATGCTCTCATTGGTGGTACAATTTTTCCAAAAGGAGACATCAATTGGCTTGGTGTATCTTCCCTATTCTCACTTTATAGAGGTCAGGAACCTTACAGAGGAAGGCGAAAGACTTCATCTGCAATGACTGTACTTTCGGCCATTTTGGTTTTGGATGCACACATGGGATCTTTCTTTAGATGCATAAGGGGCTGAGAATTTAATCAACAGCCTCACACAGAGCTAAGAGGCTGATTCAGACACATCCCTTTCCAAAGCAATTAAGCAAAGAGCCACAGGTGATTTCCATTCATTTCCATTTGAAAACTGTTTTCTTCAGGTTTCACAAAGGGGTGGCCTGAGGCAAAGAACTACCTGACATTCAGGGTAACAGAACAATATGTAAGCAAAAGTCCCAAAGCAGGGTTTATCCACTGAGACTTTTCTGGTCACAGTGATCTGAGTTTTCTGAGCTTCTCGCCATTCACTTCAGCTATCCAGATCATAGCCATGTCACAGAGCTTGGAAGTGATTCATATCTTGGACACAAAACCATGAGCCTCTTCTGGAGAGTGGCCAGAATTCAGGAAGAAAACAGCAACTTAGGAAATTAGCAGGTGTTGCCCATCGATAAAGCAAGCCAAAGTCCATACATAAATCAGGCAGGATGAATGCTGGGAAGCTTTCTACCAGACAGGACACATCCATTGAATCATTCTCTTTTCTAATGTCTACAACCACGGACACATTGCGATACACAGACATAGAAACAGTCGCCTTGTCAAATGACTTATTAAAAACAGTTCACTACAAACCAAACAAACCACCTTTCCTACATATTCTCAGAATATGAGACAAACCAAAAAACCACACCCACATAACAAAGGCACCTCCTTCCCTCAAATGGGTCTGTGACTATCCGGAGTGTCCTCTGACTGGTGGCCCACACTATGTTCCCCTGAGATGGCCTGTCCTGTATGAGATTAGGTCTCCTTGGTCAACTCTGTGAACTTGTCAGAAGCCAGGGGTGAGCCTCTACCTGCTTGCTCAGAAAAGGCCCCTCTTGAGAGCTTTCCTGTTATTTGGCCATTCCCACATCGGTAGGTATCAAGAAAGATTGACTCTATCCTTGGAAAATCAAAACAAGTGAGACCACTAAGACTGGGACTTGGACTGGCTCTGGGTGCCTGGCTTACTGGATCTAAGTTCAGAGAGTTTGATCACCACGGAAGTGACGTAAGTCACTTCCTTCAGGAATTGAATGAGTTCACTGCCTTGGCAACCACTTTGTCCTAAGAGTTGACTCCAAGGGTCCCATGAGATGGAGGCTGCCCCTGCTTCCTGTGACACTTTCACAAGTTAGAATGGTATATCAACCATAGGCACACAGGAACAGCTCTCCACACAGGCCTGGTTTGGTCCATCTTCTCTACATTAATAAGAGAGAGGCTGATTCATACATATCCCTACATCCTGACCAGGTTGTTTTCCATGGAAGATGACTTTTGCTCTCTCAGGTCTTTCATAGCTGCCTACAACTTATCCAGGTGTCATTTATGTAGGACATTTGAGGTTCTCAACAGGTGGAAGATCGCCTACATTCCTGTATTGAAATACCAACTCCTTCCCTGCTCTTCTGTAAAGTTAGATTGAGGGAAGAGTGTATGATTAGGGTGAATAACAGGTTCGATTTGGGTGAGGAATCATTCTGAGGGTTGAATAACAGTATTGGGAACCTGCGATATTTACAAGAATATATAGGTGAAATATAAGTATGAAAACAGAAATCTAGTTAAGATTTGAAGCCGAGAAGGGCATGGGAACTTGATTGGGATACTTAGCGTTGAATTACGTTCTAAACAGATGTCTCAGATAAATCGATATACAATGGCATAGGACCATGTACCTTGAATGATTGAATGTAGAAGAGAACATCAAGTCAAAAAGGAATACTCGGTAGGAACAGGAGATCGTAGTTTTAGGAAGAAGAGTGAGTATAGGATCTGGACCAAAAGTTCTTTAGCAATATGGTTTCAGTTGAGAGTGAATGTAAATGTTAGCACATGTGAAGAGTCAGTCACGATGATGAACTGGGGAAAATATGGAGGAAAGCAGATATTAATAGAGACATTAGGAAATCAGGCAAAGTATAAACTGAGTCATAGGACTAGACATTTTCAACAGGGTTGAGTTTGGATATATAATGTTAGAAAGAAACAAATATGTAGTCACCAATAGGATTGACATTTGAGAGCATTAGGCAACCTGGACATGGGTGCATTTAGTAATCCATGCTCATTTTCCATTTAGGCTTTGGTACAATCATAGGAGTGACCTTTGTTTTATGTGTCCAGAATATTACTGTGATAAAATGTATATGTAGATCAGGTGACATGGGTATTTCTTCCACCATTTCTGGGAGCAATATTTTGAAGAAATATAAATTAGTATTGGGGGTACAAAGGGTATACCCTGTGTCATAGAATATATTGATAATGCATCAATTGACCATCATGTGAATAAATAATATAACTGGTTCCACTTTAAATAATGGATTGAATTGATATCTGAAAATATATAAGAAATCTAATATTGATATACAGTCATTCATTCCAACGAGTTATACATCTAATAGTAATATTAGGGTTATGGGTTATCATGAAAGGTGTGTGGGTTTTGCTTCAATAGTGATTACGGAAATCGAAAATAATGTGTTTGGAAAGAAGTCTCATGAAAATATCAGTCAAGAAACATGGAGAAATACATGTGTTCTGAAGCAGGAAGTGACTGAAAGTGAAACAAATGCCTATCAATTTGCTAACTTGTGGATGAAATATGTATCCTATGATGTGCATAAACTGAAGAAATAGCAATGTACCAGTGTTGAATAAAAATGAACTTCAAAATACACATCATGTCCCATAGTAATCTACTTGAATTGATGTTAAACAGGGTCAGTTACTGTAGAAATGTTAGGATATGTATGCACCATTCAACGAAGGTAGTTTTCAGTACTAGGAAACAAGTATGTATTTTAGGTGGATGAGTATTTCTGAGAATAATCTTGTGAAAAGTTGATTATAAATCCACATACATGAATATAAATGAATTTAGGGAGTCTACAATAAGACACATGTTTCATATTTTGAAAAATCTAGACAGAGTGCATATATATATATATGTATATATATATATACACACACACAGAGAGAGACATTAAAAATTGCAATATATATGCCAATCGAAATTTATCGTGAAATATATATCATCATCAGATCCAAAAATATTAATTTCACTGAACATGGATTTTTGTATAAGGTTGTTCAAATAGGAAGCTCACCCATGGGTTGTATTTTCAGTTCCAACAGCGTTTACGAGGAGTGGTCATTTCTCACAATTTGTATCTGCCAATCAGCCTCCTCATGAGACTGTATGTGTGATAACCAGGTAGGATTCTATATGTGCATATAAAAACACATGTTCTGAATAAGCTAGAGAGAATGGGAGACAGTAATTTACATATTTGTTAACTTTAAAAACACATGGAAAACTATTTCAATTAAAAATTGACTAGATTTATTACTCCTACCCTATATAATGCAAAAGGCAAGTCCAACTATACACCATGCCTCCTATGAAATGCTTGTATTTCTATTTTGTTTGAGTTATTTTTCTCCATTAGTAGTCAGAGTCTATTAGGATATGGGTTAATGTCAGGGATTCAGTATTTCAAATAAATGCTACACAAAAATTTTTGCACTCTCATACAGAAAAATGCCTTGACATTACCCTCGCCTGAAGTAAGACACAATTAGAGGAGAAGAGTTAAAAATTCTGTGAATACATATCTGGAATGGAATACGCTCAGGAGTTCACAACCTTGGAGGTGGTAGAGGAGTTTCCAAAAGTAAGGGACAGGGTAAACACTCAACAAACATGGAGCTCTGCTGGCCTAAAGACTTCTTGAGAAACTGCCTCTGAGGTTGCGCACTTGAAATATAAGTATTTGTCAGGAGCTTCCTTTGTAGTGAGACCATCAAAGCTGGGTGTGCATGTATGTGACCTGGAGGACATAGTTTCTTATTTTCCACTGAACATGAGGCAGCAGTGCTGATTTCTCTCTATGTAGGTTAACAGTGTCCACTGGGGGCTAAGTTTCTCTCTGTGTGGACTGTGAAGCCATTTGGTCATCCTCCACTTTTCGTGGTATTTCTTACTGCTGCACTGGGAGTTTGTTATTTGCTTCACGAAATACAAGTAGTTCACCTGGTACAGTGCTGGAGGGAGTTCTGTCACCTGTGGTGGGTAAGGGTCTGCAAGAGAATGCACCAACCATGCTTCTATCCCACATAGCTTTTCCCTTGACCATAGCATCCTGATTCTGAACATTGCCCTGAAACCTCTCCAAATAACAAGATGCCTTTACATATAAGGGTCTGCTGGCTGCACCATGTCAGTCACAAGCCATTTGGAAGACAATGGAAGATCCCCATGGCCCCACCACAGATGTTTTATCACACACCTGCCCTCCACTGCTCTAGGCCCACTACTCAGAAGGCTCCAACTTACTGGCATCTCTGTTCTACACCATTTGCATGAAACCCAGTGAATCAAGGCACTGTCTGTTATACTCATGATCAGAAACCGGACATCCAAACTTTCTCCAGTGGTACCTGGTCCTGGGAATTTCAAAAATTTCATGGTATTTATCTAGCCATTTTTCAAGGATGAAGTTGGAGGCACTGTGGGTTTCAATTCATTCAGGAACCTTTAAATTTTGAGAAAGCTGATTTCAATGAAATCTCTATAGAACTCTCACAGACAAGGCTTCTCAAAGAGTGGTCAAAAGGTCACATGAAACCACGCCCATTGAGGTCTACAGTGTGAGTTTCATGTGTGTTTTGACTCTCAACTATGGCTGCCAAGTCATTCAGAATAAATTCATGTGATATCCTGGCTGAAATTTCCAATGCTCTGTGGAAAGCCACCCTGGGCCTAGATCTCAGTTTCCAAGGGCAACTCTCATGTGTGGCCTCTTATAATCCCAACACAATTCATGACACCTCTTCTCTGAGTTCAGTTCCAGAACTCAGTGTCTAAGGGGAATCACACCAGAGTTCACACCCAGGTGGACCCAGTCTGTTAGGGTAAAAGAAATTGAAGTTAAAGTGTAAAATAGCGGGTGTTGTAAAGTTTCTAAGCTGCAAAGCCTGAGTTAAAATGTAAAGGACCAGGTATTGTTAAGTTCCCATGCTAAACCTAAAACCTGAAATTCCTGTAGCTGTTAGGACAATTCCTTTCACTGCCCATTAAATATTCCCCCTTACCATCCAGTTGTTTAATAATCTAGGACCCTGTGCAGCTTGGCACCTAAGCATATCAGGGCCCAAACCAATCAGTTTGAATGTACCCCCCTCCTTAGGATCGACCTATCACCCCCGCCCGACCTGATTCCACCAATGAATGTGCTAATCAAGTTTGAGAGTTGTTGTTCGATTTTCCGGCTGATCAAGATGATTTCCTCTGATATATATAAAGCCTCTGCCTACCCAAAAAGTGTACTGAAGCACTGCTTAACCTCTTCTCGGGGATCTGGGCCGCTGTTGCTTGTGGAGTGAGCATAGAGCCCCAGCGAACTGAATTGGATCCTCAATAAATCCCCATTGCTGTTGCATGAGCCAGTCTCTTGGTAGTCTCTTCCTCCGACGTCTGCTGGAATCTTACAAGTCATCTCTTCCAACTGCCACACAAATGACCACAATTAAAACCAAAACACTCCCACATGGCCCTCATATTCTTCCATATAGACACTCATCATATCCTCTGGCTAAAGGTTTCCATGAGGGGCGCAGCCCAAGACAGTGTCCAAAATAAGCTCCCTTGCCTCTGGTTTGCCTAAAGTCAGGGTGGCCTGGACAACCTTCCTGTGAACCAGGAGTGGTCAAATAGGCCTGCCATTAATACTACATCGGTTCACCAATTTGAGGCCTACTGACTGTGGGGTTTAGATTCTTTATGTGAATTGGAGTAATCAGAAAACCCAAGCACCTATGGGCTAGCCTCTGCAGGGCTTTTAAGAACTAAATTGACCCAAAGGATCCCTATTCTCACTTGATGGAGGTCAGGAACCTTACAAAGGAAGGTGAGAGACTTTATCCATAATGACTTCTCTTTTGGCCAGTTTGGTTTGAATGCATACATGGGATCATTCTTTAGATCCATCAGGTGCTGATAATCTAAGCCACAGACTCACAAAGGGCCAAAAGGCTGAATCAGACACATCTCCTTCCAAAGAAATTAAGAAAAGAGCCACAGGGGATGTCCATTCATTTCCATTTGAAAACTGTTTTCTTCAGGTTTCAAAAAGAGATGGCCTGAGGCAAAGACCTTGCTGACATTCAGGTCAACAGAACAATAGGTAAGCAAAAGGCCCAAAGCAGGGTTTCTCCAATGAGACTTAAATGGTCACTCTGATATCTGAGTATTCTGAGATGCTCTCCATTCCCTTCAGCTATCCAGTACATGGCCATGTCACAGAGCTTGGAGGTGGTACATATCTTGGAGAGAAAACCATGAGCCTATTCTGGATATTGGCCAGAATTCAGGAAGAAAACAGGAACTTAGAAAGATAGCAGGTGTTGCCCATCGATAAGGAAAGCCTCAGACCATTAATAAATTTGGCAGAATACATGCTGGGATGCGTTCTACTAGACAACACAAATCCATTGATCCATTCTCTTTTCAACTGTCTGCAACCACGGACACAGTGGGATTCAGAGACATAGAAACACTCGCCTTGTCAAATGACTTACTAGAAACAGTTCACTCAAAACCAAACAAACCGCCGCTACTACCTATTCTCAGAACATGAGACAAAACCACAAACACACACACACATACAAAGGCACCTCCTTCCCCCAAGTAGGACTGTGACTATCCAGAGTGTCCTATGACTGGTGGGTCATACTATGTTCCACTGAAATGGCCTGTCCTTTCTCAGATCTGGTCTCCTTGTCCAACTCTGTGAAGTTGTCAGGAGCCAGTGGTGAGCCACTACCTGCTTTCTCAGAAAAGGCCCCTCTTCAGAGCTTTCCTGGCATTTGGCCATCCACACATCAGTAGTTACCAAGAAACTCTGACTCTCTCCTTGGTAAATCAAAAAAATTGAGACCCCTGGGACTGGGACTGTGACTGGCTTTGAGTGCCTGGCTTCCTGGATACCAAGTTCAGACAGTTCCATCACCAAAGAAGTGTGATGAGGTCACTTCCTTCAGGAACTGAATGAGGTCACTATCTTGGCAACCTCTTTGCCTTCACAGTTGCTTCCAAAGGTCCCATGATATGGAGGCTGCCCCTACTTCCTGTGATACTTTCACAGGTTAGAATGGTATATCAACCATAGGCACCTAGGGACAGCTCTCCACATAGGCCTGTTTTG
This sequence comes from Callospermophilus lateralis, assembly GCF_048772815.1. Classification (NCBI taxonomy): domain Eukaryota; kingdom Metazoa; phylum Chordata; class Mammalia; order Rodentia; family Sciuridae; genus Callospermophilus; species Callospermophilus lateralis. The sequence continues at coordinate 306,510 of NW_027516705.1, forward strand.
GTCCATCTTATCTATATGAAAAAAAGAGAGGCTGATTCAGACACAACCCTTTATCCTGACCAGGTTATTCACCATGGAAGATGTCTTTTGCTCTCTCAGGTCCTTCATAGCTGCCTAAATCTTCTCCATGGATCATTTCTGCATGGGCCTTTTAGGTTCTCAGCAGGTGGAGAATCCCCTACATGCCTGTATTTTGAGACCAACTCTGTCCCTGCTCTTCTGAAAAGTTAGATTGAGGGATCAGTGTATGGTTAAGGTTAATAACATGTTTGATTTGGGTTAGGAATCATTCCGCTCAATTAATAATGGTATTGGGAACCTGTGACATTTTTAAGAATATATAGGTGAAATATAAGTATGAAAACAGAAATCTAGGTAAGATTTGAAGCCCAGAAGGGCATTGGGCCTTTGATTGGGATACTTAGCATTGAATTATGTTATGCACAGATGTCTCAGATAAATCGATATGCAATGAAATAGGACCTTGTACCTTGGATGATTGAATGTAGAAGAGAACATCCAATCAAACAGGGATAGTCTGTAGGATCAGGAAGATAGTTGGTAGGTGTTGAAATGAGGGCGAGTATAGACTTTGGACCAAAAGTTCTTTAACAATAGGGTTTCGGTTAGAGAGTGAATGTCAATATCAGCACATGTGTAGGGTCACTCACAATGATGAACTGGGGAAAATATGTAGCAAAGCAGATATCAACAGAGACATTAGGAAATCAGGTATAGTACAAAGTGAGTGATAATATTAGACATTTTCAACAGGGTTGAACTTGACTGTATAATCTTAGGGAAAAATAAATATGGAGTGACAAATAGATTGACATTTGAGAGCATTAGGCAATTTAGACATAGATGTTTTAGTAATCCATGGTCAATTTCCATTTAGGCTTTGGTACAATCATAAAGGTGAACTTTGCATTTTGTGTCCAGATTATTACAGTGATAAAATGTATATGTAGATCAGGTGAAGTATTTCTTCCACTCTTTCTGGGAGCAATATTTTGAAGATGCATAAATTAGTATTGGGGGTACAAATGGGTGTACCATGTGTTTATGAATATTGAGATAATGCATGAAGAGACCATACTGAGAATTAAAAATATAACTGGTTCCAACTTTAAATAATGGAATGAATTGATATCTGAAAATATACATGAAATCTTATATTGATACACATACATTCATTACAACCATTTATACATCTAATGGAAATATTAGGGTTATGGATAATCATGAAAATTGTGTATATTCTGCTTCAAAAATCATTATGAAAATCAAAAATAATGTGTTTGGAAAGAAGTTTCATGATAAGACCAGTCAAGTAACCTGCAGGAATACGTGTGTTCTGAAGCAGGAAGTGATTGAAAGTGAAACAAATACCTGTAAATTTGATAACTTTTGGATTAAATATATATCCTATGATCTGCAAAAAAAGAAGAAATAGTAATTTACCACTGTTGAATAGAAATAAACGTCAAAATACATAACATGTCCCATAGGAATCAACTTGCTTTGATATTAAACTGGGTCAGTTACTATAAAAATATTAGGATTTGTGTGCACCGTTCACTGAAGTTAGCTTTCAGTACTAGGTAACAAATATGAATTTCAGGTGGATGAATATTTCTGGAATAATCTTCTGAAAAGTTGATTATAAATCCAAGTACATGAACATGAATAAATTTATGGAGTGTATAAAAGACACATATATTTCATGTTTTGAAGAACCTGGAGAATATATATATATATATATATATATATATATATATATATATATATATATATATATATACAAAAAACACACACAGAGACATTAAAAACTGGCAATATATATGCCAATAGAAATTCATCATGAAATATATATCATCCATTGAAGCAAAAATATTTATTTTACTAAACATGGATTTAAGTAAAATGTTGTTCAACTAGGAAGCTCACCCATAGGTTGAATTTTCAGTTCCAACAGTGTTTAGGAGGAGTGATCTCTTCTCACAATTTGTATCTGCCATGTCATCCACCTCACAAAAATATAAGTGTGATACCAGGTAGGATTCAATATGTGCATTAAAAATACATGTTCTGAATAGGCTTCAGAGAAAGGGAAACAAGAATTCACATATTTGTTAACTTTAAAAACACATGGAGAACTTTTTCATTTAAAAATTGACTAGATTTGTAACACCTACCCTTTATCATGCAAAAGGCAAGTCCAACTATACAACAGGCCTCCTCTGAACTGGTTGTATTTCTATTTTGTTTGGGTTATTTTTCTCCATCATATTAGGATTAGTAGTGAGAGTCTAGTAGGGTATGGGTAAGTGTCAGGGATTCAGAATTTCGAATGGAAAATAGGAAAATTAATCTCATGTGTATTCAAATATGTGCTACACAAAAATCTCCCCACTCTGATCCAGAACAATGCCTTGACATTTCCTTCACCACAAGTAAGACACAATTAGAGGAGAAGAGTTAGAAAATTTGTGAATACATATCCGGAATGGAAAATGCTCAGGAGTTCACAACCTTGGAGTTGGGACAGGAGTATCCAAAAGTAAGGGATAGGGTAAACACTCCACAAACATGAAGTTCTTTTGGCCTAAAGACTTCTTGACAAACTGCCTCTGAGTTTGGGCACTTAAACTATATGTTGTTGTCAGGAGATTTAGCTTCCTTTGTAGTGAGACCATAAATCTGGAATGGCATCTATGTGACCTGGAGGACATGGTTTCTTGTTTTCCAATGAAGATTAGGCAGCAGTGATGAATTCTATCTTTGTCAGCAAACTTTGGCCACCTGGGTCTAAGTGTCTGCCCGCGTGGACTGTAAAGTCATTTGGTCATCCTCCACTTTTCGTGGTGTTTCTGGCTGCTGCACTCGTAGTTTGGTGTTGCTTCAAAAAATACAAGGAGTTCATCAGGGACACAGTGCTGGAGGGAGTTCTGTCAGGTGTGGTGGGTCAGGGTTTACAGGAGAATGCACCAACCAGGCTTCTATCCCACATAGCTTGCCCCCTTGACAAGAGCAACCTGATTCTGAACATTGCCCTGAAACCCCTCTATATAATAAGATGCCTTTACATATAAGGGTCTGCTGGCAGCAGCATGTCAGTCACAAGCCATTTGGAAGTCAAAGACATATTCACATGGCCCCACCACAGATGTTTATCACACACCTTCACACCACAGCTCTAGGCCCACTACTCAGCAGGCTCCAACTTACAGGCATCTCTGTTCTACTCCATTTTCATGAAACCCAGTCAATCAAGGCATTGTCTGGTACACTCATGATCAGGAACCAGATATCCAAAGGTTCTCCAGTGCCACCTGGTCATGGGAATTTCAAAACTTGCATGGTATTTATCTAGCCATTTTTCAAAAATGAATTTGAGACACTCTGGGTTTCAATTAATTCAGGAACCATTAAATGGTGAGGAAGCTCATTTCAATGAAAGCTCTAGAGAACTCTCATAGGCAAGGCTACAGAAACAGAGGCCAAATGGTAACATAAGCAAGGCCCATTGAGGTCTACAATGTTAAGTCCATGTGTGTTTTGACTCTCAACGATGACTGCCAAGTCTTTCAGAATAAAATCATGTGATATCCTTGCAAAGATTCCCAGTTTTCTGTGCAAAGCCACCCTGGGCCTAGATCACAGATACCAAGAGCGAATCTCATGCGTGGCCTCCTAAAATCTCAAAACAATTCATGGCAATACTTCACTGAGGTCAGTTCCAGAAAGCAGTCTCTAAGTGGAATCACACAAGAGTTCAAGCCCAGGTGAACACAGTTATCTCTTCCAACTGACACACAAATGACCACAATTAAAACCAAAACACTTCGACATGGCCCTCATTTTCTTCCATATAGACACTCATCATAACCTCTGGCTGGAGGTTTTCATGAGGAGCGCAGTCCAAGACAGTGTCCAAAATAAGCTCCCTTGCCACTCATTTGCTAAAGTCAGGGTGGCCTGGACATACTTTCTGTGAACCAGGCGTGATGAAATAGGCATGCTGTGAAGACTACACCGCTTCTCTACTTTGAGGCCAACTGACTCAGAGGTTAAGATTCTTTATGTGAATTGGAGTCATGAGAAAACCCAAGCACCTCTGCAGGGCTTTGGAGAACTCCTCTGACCCAAAGGATCCCTATTGATGGAAGTCAGGAACCTCACAGAGGAAGGCGAGACGTCATCCACAAGGACTGCTCTTTTGGCCATTTTGGTTTTGGATGCACACATGGGATCTTTCTTTAGATCCATCAGGTGCTGAGAATCTAAGCCACAGCTCACACAGGGCCAAGAGGCTAAATCACACACATCCCTTTCCAAAGCAATAAAGCAAAGGGCCACAGGTGATGCCCATTCATTTCCATTTGAAAACTGTTTTCCTCAGGCTTCACAAAGGGGTGGCCTGAGGCAAAGAACTTCTTGAAATTAAGGGCAACAGAACATTATGTAAGCAAAAGGCCCAAAGCAGGGTTTCTCCACTGATACTTTACTGGTCACACTGATATCTGAGTTTTCTGAGATGCTCGCCATTCCCTGCAGATATCCAGTACATGGCCATGTCACAGAGCTTGGAGGTGGTACATATCTTGGACAAAAAAACATGAGCCAATTCTGGAGATTGGAAAGAATTCAGGAAGAAAATTGGTAATTAGGAAGATAGTAGGTGTTGCCCATCCTTAAGGAAAGCCGCAACCCATTCATAAATTGGGCAGGTTGAATGCTGGGAAGCTTTCTACTAGACAGGACAAATACATTGATGCATTCTCATTTCTAATGTATACAACCACGGACACAGTGGAATACACAGACATAGAAACACTCGCCTTGTCAAACGACTTACTAGAAACAGTACACTCCAAAAAAAAAAAAAAAAAAACTAACCGCCTTTCCTACCTATTCTCAGAAGATGAGACAAAATCATAAACCCACAACCACACCCACAAAGTCACCTCCTTCCCCCAAGTAGGTCTGTGACTCTACGGAGTGTCCTCTGACTGGTGGGCCATACAATGTTCCCCCGAAATGTCCTGTCCTGTCTCAGATATGGTCTACTTGGCCAACTCTTTTAAGTTGTCAGAAGGGAATTTTGAGCCACTACCTGCTTTCTCAGGAAAGGCCCCTCTTCAGAGCTCTCCTTGCTTTTGGCATCATAATATCAGTAGGAACAAAGAAAGACTGACTCTGTCTTTGGTAAATCCAAGCAAGTGAGCCCACTGGGACTGGGACTGGGACTGGCTCTGTGTGCCTGGCTTCCAGGATCCCAAGTTCAGAGAGATCCATCACGAAGGAAGTGAGGTGAGGTCACTTCCTTCAGGAACTGAATGAATTCACTGTCTTGTAAACCATTTTGTCCTAATAGTTGCTTCCAAGGGTCCCATTAGATGGAGGGTTCCCCTACTTCCTCTGAAATGTTCACAAATTAGAATGGTATGTCAACCTTAGGAACCCGGGAATAGCTATCCACACAGGCCTGGTTTGGTCCTTCTCCTCTACATTAAGAAGAGAGAGGCTGATTCAGACACATCCCTTCATCCTGACCAGGGTGTTTGACATGGAAGATGACTTTTGCTCTCTCAGGTCCTTCATAGATGACTATATCTTCTCCAGGGTTCATTTCTACATGGATCTTTGAAGTTCTCAGCAGGTGGAAGATCCCCTACATTCCTGTATTGTAAGACCAACTCTGTCCCTGCTTTTCATTAAATTTAGATTGAGGGAACAGTGTATTCTTAGGGTTAATAAAATGTTTGAATTGGGTTAGGAATCATTCTGCGGGATGAATAATGGTATTGGGAACCTGCGATATTTATAAAAATATAGAGGTTAAATATATGAATAAAAACAGAAATCTAGGTAATTTTGAAGCCTAGAGGGCATTGGGCCCTTGATTGGGATACTTACCTTTGATTTACATTGTGCACAGATGTCTCAGAAAAATAGATATATAATGGCATAGAACCTTGTACCTTGGATGATTGAATGTCGAAGAGAACATCCAGTCAAAAACGGGTAGTCGGTAGGATTAGGTAGATAGTAGGTTTAGGAAGAAGTGTCAATATAGGATTTGGAATATATGTTCTATCGCAATAGTGTTTTGGTTAGAGAGTGAAAGTAAACATAACTTCATGTGAAGGGTCAGTCACAATGATGAACTGGGGAAAATATGTAGGAAACCACATATCAATAGAGACATAATGAAATCAGGCAAAGTATAAAGTGAGTGATATGATTAGGCATTTTCAACAGGGTAGAGTTTGAATATATAATATTTGGAAGAAACAAATATGTAGTCACCAACAGGATTGATAAATGAGAGGATTAGGCAACATGGACAGGAATGTTTTTAGTAATCCATGTTCACTTTCCATTCAGACTCCGGTACAATCATAAGTTTGACATTTACTTTTTGTGTCCCGAATATTACTGTGATAAAATGTGTATGTAGATCTGGTGACATGAGTATTTCTTACACCATTTCTGGCAGTAATATTTAGAAGACATATACATAAGTATTGGTTGTACAAAGAGGTGTGCCCTGTGTCTATGAATATAGAGATAATGCATGAATTGACCACACTGTGAATAAATAATATAGCTGATTCCACTTTAAATAATGGATGGAATTGATATCTGAAAATATTTAAGATATCTTATATTGATATAAAATCATTCATTCCAACCAGTTATACATCTATTGTTAATATTAGTGTTATTGTTTATCATGAACGGTGTCTGAGTTTCGCTTCAAAAATGATTATGAAAATTGAAAATAATGTGTTTTGTAAAGAAGTCTCATGAAAAGACCAGTCAAGAAACATGGATGAATACATGTGTTCTGAAGAAGGAATTGATTGAAAGTGAAACAAATGCCTATAAATTTGCGAAACTGTGGATGAAAAATATATCCTATGATGTGCATAAACTGAAGAAATCATAATGTACCAGTGTTGAATAAAAATGAACGTCAAAACACACAGCATGTCCCATTGGAATCTACCCGCATTGATGTTAAACTGGGTCAGTTACTGTAGAAATATTAGGATTTTTATGCAACATTCACTGAAGTTAGTTTTCACTAGTAGGAAAAAATATGTATTTCAGGTGGATGAATATTTCTGAGAATAATCATGTGAAAATTTGATTATAAATCCACATACATGAATATGAATGAATTTAGGAAGTGTGTAATAAGACAAATATATTTCATATTTTGAAAAATCTGGAGACTATATATATATATACACACAGACATTAAAAAGTAGCAATATATATGCCAATCGAAATTCACCATGAAATATAAATCATCCACAGATGCAAAAATATTCATTTTACTGAACATGGATTTATGTATAATGTTGTTCATCTAGGAAGCTCACCCATAGGTTTAATTTTCTGTTTCAACAGTGTTTAGGAGCTGTGATGTCTTCTCGCAATTTGTATCTGCCAAGTAAGCCACCTCACAAGATTGTACGAGTGGTACCAGGTAGGATTCTGTATGTGCATATAAAAATACATGTGCTGAATATGCTACGGAGAAAGGGAGACACGAATTCATACATTTGTTTACTTTAAAAACACATGGAGAACTCTTTCAATAAAAAAATTAACTAGTTTATACCTTCTACCCAATATAATGCAAAAGACAATTCCAACTACACACCATGCCTTCTCTGAACTGCTTGTATTTCTATTCCAATTGGGTTATTTTACTCCACCATATTAGGATTAGTAGTCAGAGTCTAATAGGGTATATGTTAGTGTCAGGGATTTAGTATTCTGAATGGAAAATTGGAAAATGAATCCAATGTGTATGCAAATATGTGCTACACAAAATTTTTCCCACTCTCATCCAGAACAATGCCTTGACAATACTTTCACCCCAAGTAAGACACAATTAGGGAAAAAGAGTTAGGAATTCTGAGAATACAAATCTGGAATGGAATATGATCAGGAGTTCACAAACTTGGAGGTGGTAGAGGAGTTTCCAAAAGTAAGGGACAGGGTCAAAACTCTCCATATAACAAGATGCCTTTACAAATAAGGGTCTGCTGGCTGCATCCTGTCAGTCACAAGGCATTTGGAAGCCAATGGCAGATCGAAATGGCCCCAGCGCATATTTTGTGTCACACACCTGCCCAACATTGCTCTAGGCCCACTGATCAGCAGGCTCCAACTTACTGGCATATCTGATCTACACCATTTTCATGAAACCCAGTCAATCAAGGCACCGTCTGGTATACTCATGATCAGCAACAGGACATCCAAAGTTTCTCCAGTGCCACCTGGTCATGGGAATTTCAAAAATTTCATGGTATTTATCTAGCCATTTTTCAAGGATGAAGTTGGAGGCACTATGGGTTTCAATTAATTCAGGAACCATTAAATGGTGAGGAAGCTCATTTCAATGAATGCTCTGAAGAACTCTCACAGGCAAGTCTTCCCAAAGAGTGGCCAAAAGTTCACATGAAGCCAGACCCATTGAGGTCTACAATGTGAGTTCCATGTGTGTTTTGACTCTCAACTATGGCTGCCAAGTCTTTAAAAATAAAATCATGTTATATCCTGTTTGAGATTCCCAGTGCTCTGTGGAAATCCACACTGGCCTTAGATCTCAGTTTCCAAGGGTCACTCTCATGCGTGGCCTAATAAAATCCCGACAAAATTCATGGCAATACTGCTCTGAGGTCAGTTCCAGAACTCAGTCTCTAATGGGAGTCACACCAGAGTTCAAGCCCAGGTGGACCCAGTCATCTCTTCCAACCACGATACAAATGTCCACAATTAAAACCAAAACACTCCCACATGGCCCTCATCTTCTTCCATATAGACACTAATCATTACCTCTGGTAGCAGGTTTCCATGAGGGGCGCAGCCCACAACAGTGTCCAAAATAAGCTCCCTTTTTCCCTCATTTTCCTAAAGTCTGTGTGGCCTAGACACCCTTCCTGTTAACCAAGAGTGATCAAATAGGCATGCCGTTAATGCTGCTTTGCTTCTCCAATTTGAGGCCTAATTACTGTGCGGTTTAGATTCTTTATGTGAATTGGAATCATGAGAAAACCCATGCACCTATAGGCTAGCCTCTACAGGGCTTTAAATATCTCATTTGACCCAAAGTATCACTATTCTCACTTAATGGAGGTCAGGAACTTTACATAGGAAGGCGAGAGACTTCATCTACAATATCTGCTCTTTTAGCCATTTTTGTATTGGATGCACACATGAGATATTTCTTTGGATCCATCTAGTGCTGAGAATCTAAGCCACAGCCTCACACAGTGCCAAGAGGCGGATTCAGACACATCCCTTCCCAAAGCAGTTAAGCACAGAGCCACAGGTGATGCCCATTCATTTCAATTTGAGAACTCTTTTCTTCAGGCTTCACAAAGGGGAGGCCTGAGGCAGAGACCTTCCTGACATTCAGGGCAATAAAACAATAGGTAAGCAAAAGGCACAAAGCAGGCTTTCTCCACTGAGACTTTACTGGTCATACTGATATCTGAGTTTTCTAAGAAGCTCGTCATTCCCTTCAGGTATCCAGTACATGTCCATGTCACAGAGCTTGGAGGTGGTACATATCTTGGACACAAAAGCATGAGCCTATTCTTTAGAGAGGCCAGAATTCAGGAAGAAAACAGGAACTTTGGACGATAGCAGATGTTGCCCATCCATAAGTCAAGCAGCAGTCCATTCATAAATTGGGCAGTATGAAGGCTGGCAAGCTTTCTACTAGACAGGACACATCCATTGATGCATTCTCTCTTCTTATGTCTACAACCACGAACACCGTTTTATATACAGACATAAAAACACTCGCCTTGTCAAAGTACTTACCAGAAAGAGTTCACTCAATCCAAACAAACCGCCTTTGATACCTATTCTCAGAACAAGTGAAAACCACAAACCTACACCTACACCCATAAAGGCACCTCCTTTCCCTAAGTAATTCTGAGACTATTTGGAGTGTCCTCTGACTAGTGGGCCACAGTATGTTCCCTTTAAATGGCATGTTCTCTCTCAGATCTGTCCTCCTTAGCCAACTCTGTAAAGTTGTCAGGAGCCAGCATTGAGCAACTACCTTTTTCTCAGGAAAGGCCCCTCTTCAGAGCTCTCTTGGCATTTTGCCATCCTCACATCAGTAGGTACCAAGAAAGACTGACTCTGTCTTTGGTAAATCCAAACAAGTGAGACCACTGGGACTGGGACTGGGACTGGCTCTGTGTGCCTGGCTTCCTGGATCCCAAGTTCAGATAGTTCCATCAACAAGGAAGTGAGGTGAGGTGAATTCCTTCAGGAACTGAATGAGGTCACTGCCTTGGCAACCACTTTGTCCTAACATTTGCTTCCAAGGGTCCCATGAGATGCAGGCTGCCCCTACTACCTGTGACAGTTTCACAAGTTAGAATGGTATATCAACCATAGGCACCCGGGAACAACTCTCCAAGCAGTCCTGGTTTGGTCCATCTTCTCTACATTAATATTTGAGAGCCTGATTCAGACACAACCCTTCATACTGACCAGGTTGTTTTCCATGGAAGATGACTTTTGCTCTCTCAGGTCCTTCATAGCTGCCTACATCTTCTCCAGTGATCATATCTGCATGGATCTTTGAGGTTCTCAGCAGATGAACAATCCCCTACATTCCTGTATTGTAATACCAACTCTGTGCCTGCTCTTCTGTAAAGTTAGATTGAAGGAAGAGTGTATGGTTATGTTTAATAACATGTTTGATATGGGTTAGGAATTATTCTGCTGGATGAATAATGGTATTGGGAACCTGAGATATTTATAAGAATATAGAGTTGGAATATTGTAATGGTCGGGCAGGCATAGGAGGAAGAGACCACCAAGAGACTGTCTCATGCAACAACAAAGGGTTTATTGAGGGTCCAGCATGCTGGGTCTCAGAGCTCACTTGAATAGAGCAGAGAGTCCTGAGAACAGCTTAAACAGAGCTTATATACTTTCCTTGGAGAGGGCAGGGAGGGAAATTTATTGATGCGTCAGGGAGAGTGGGCAGTTTGCTTTCAACGGGATGATGGAGTACATTCTGCAGTTTGGCAGTTGGGGACAGCACATTCTGGGAACAAGATTAGCAAACAGTTCTCAAGATTTCAACAGTGTTTTATTAAGCATACAGAAAAATAGGAAGTGACAAGTACCTATTTTATTAACTTTTTATTCCCCAATTCTTCTTCTGGTTACTTTTAATCATGAAAGTGATCATTGAAGGGTGTCACATTTTATGTCTCCTAGTGGGTATATTTTTGTCTGATTACCATAAGTTTAAATTGTCCAATTTGAGCTTCGAGAAAGGAAACTACATGGTTGAGCCAACAGGGTCCTACAGTTAGCAATAATATGAGGATTATTAATGGACAGGCCTGGGCTGATGAAAGCATAGTTAACCAGAGGGACTGTGTGAACCAAGACTCAAACCACCCTTTTTGGGCCTCTCTCTCTCGTTGACACTCTTAAAGGCATTTTCTTAATATACTCATAGGTTCTTATACAACTCCAGTATGGTCGGCATAAAAACAACCTTCTTCCCTCAATGCAGCACAAAGTCCCCCTTCTCTCATGAAGAGAAGGTTTAACCCTCGCCTGTTCTGTAAAACAACTTCAGAGAGAGAGGTTAAACATTCCTGTAAAGCTGTGATGGAGGTTTTATTATCTTTAATTTTTGGTCTATTGCTGCTTCTAATTGGGTCATTTGTTGTGTCCCATGGACTAGGGTTCCTGTGCTCACTCCTGCAGCAACTCCTATTCCTAATAGGATGGCTAAAGTGAGAGATACAGGTTCCCGGTTGAAACAGGTTGTATGCCCTCCGATTTGATCTTTAAATGAACATGCATCATCCTAGAACACTCTGGGAAACATCTGCACCATTACATAATTAATCACATCTGTTGACCATTTCATGAAAACATAAACAATGTTTAAGTATATAGAATTATACTGTTGTAGGTACGGAAAAGGAAAGGAATCTAAGATAGCACCGAAGACAGGGAAACAGCCCTATTTGGTTGCAAACGGATTTAGAGGGTATTGCTTCTGTTGTAATCAATTAATCTTCTGAACCCCAAGTTTAGGTAGTTTCAGAATTTGTACCCAACATGTAAGGGAAGGGGCTCAGAAGTTCACAGTCTGCAGAAGTTCACAAAAAGCAGTTTTCGTTTCTGTTATTTTTTCCTCTGTTCTCGGCAAGTTAACTTTTCAAGGACACTTGGGACAGGGAGAGCGTTTTTTTCTCTTTTTTTTCTCCCTGCCAGCTGTTACCATGGAGCCTAGTTGGTAACTTCTTTACTTAGAATTGTAGCCATCTCTGTGAATCCCCAGCTCAAGGCCAGAGGCCTTGTTCACTTATTTTGTGAAAAACTCGTAAGGGGGTGTCTAGCTTAGGATTGCTGATTTTTCCAGCCACTGGCCAAGTAGAACAGGGCGACATGAAAACACGGAGTTTATCTACATTGAATTCTTTTATAGGGACTCTTTTGCTGAAAGTCCTAAAGTCAGCAATGGTGAAGACTTCTGGAGAAGGTCATATAAGACTTTTCTGTGGGCCTGGTGAAGAGGGCCAAGACGTGGAAAGCAAGGCTGAGAGCAGCTCCGTTTATCTGAGAATTAGGAAGGAGAGATGTAAAAGAATATTGGGAAAGGGGTTTGTGATTTTCCTGGCAACAAAAACTTGAGCAGTAGAACAGGTAGAGCAGAGGGGACGACAGGAGTGAGTATCCCAAAAAGCCTGTGAGGGACTTTAAATTCTTAGTCACCTGTTTTCAGTGATGACAAGGCAACTTTAAAGGTCACTTTCATTACATCTTGGATAGTGGTCTGAGGGATCTCCTCAGCTGGTTTGAGCTTTGGGTTAGCTGGTAAGAGGACCTGATGGGACCTGCTCTGGGCACTTACTGGAGAAAAGAGGACTGAGTGGGTGGAGGGGTACCTCAGTACCTGATACCTCAGCAAGGGCGCAATGGTCTGAGAACCGGCCGAGGTTTGGTTTTTTGATCTAGTAAATGGAGGGGAGAAATCAGGTTGCTGAGGTGAGAGTGAAAGCAGAGAGTCTGGAGCAGAAGGCTGAGGGTTAGGATCTATTGGAGAAGCATAGTTCAGGACGTGAGTGAAGGAGGGAAAAGGTCTTCACATAGGGGAATCTCCTTCCACCCTTTTGATCACTTGTAGAAGTTAAAAATGTCATGCATAATTTGAGGATCTAGAGAGCCTTCTGGGGTCCATCGGTTTTGGTTGTCTAATTGGTAATATGGCCAATGCTGTGTACTGAATTTGATGGGGAGTTTGGGTTCCACCAGGCAGTCCCTGTATGCTACCATCCCCATGACTTACAGAAGAAGTTGGCTTTTTCCCCTCAAAGCCGTGGCTCTTTGTGGCTTTGATAGTCTGCCATGCAAACATAGTAATCTGGGCTAGCCAACCTGCATCTTGCTCGCGTGTCCCTACATCCATAATGTTTGTTTCCATTATCAATGATACAGAAGGTATTTAATAGAATTTTAGTGGGATCCACTTTATCAGATATATCCCAATAGGAAAAACCTATAGCCAGCTGAAAAATGTCTGGGTGGAGAGATGGCCACCAGGTCCCTATGGGGGCTGTAAGCGAGATAGACCATACTTCTTCTCTAGTAGGATTTGTGATCAGCCATCGCTGATGAACCACCTGATGAGGTTTAGGACTACTGGTGGCCAAGGGGAGAGTCTATAGCCTTATTCATATGGTGAATACACAATTTGAAAGGGTTACTAGTCATTTTCAGTTTCCAGCAAGAGTCTGGACAGAGCGCAGGCTTGAGATGAGAGGCATGGATCCAGGAATTGATTCCGTATACATTTACTGATGTAGGTGTTATAAGTAGTACCTGGTATGTTCCTTTCCATCGGGGTTCCAGGAATGAAACCTGATGTCTTCTTATGTAGATGAAGTCTCTTACATTATATTGAAGTGGAGTCCCCTTGTCCCCAGTTTGGTAGGCCGTGGCCAGCTGTTTGAACAGATATCAATGAGTTCTTTCAAGAGCTTTAAGTCTGTCAAGCTAGGGGGTGTGGAAGGGATCCTTAGGTCTTAGAGTTGGGGTTAGGTCCCTTACTGGAGGAAGGGCACCATAGAGAATTTCACAGGTGGTGAGGTTACACAAAGGAACAGAGGGAGTATTTCTTGCATGAAACAGTGCATAAGGCAGGAGCATAGTCCAATCTTTTATGCAGGTCTCTAAGATTAATTTCGTAAAGGTCTATTTAATGGTTCTATTTATTTTTTCTACCTGTCCTGAGTTCTGGGGTCTATAAGCATAATGTAACTACCAATTAATAACCAGGGTACTGGTTAACCTATTCTCAGAACATGAGACAAAACCAGAATCCCACACCCACACCCACAAAGGCACCTGCTTCCCCCAAGTACATCTGTGACTATCTGGAGTATTCTCTGACTGGTGGGTCATACTATGTTCCCCCAAAATAGCCTGTCTTGTCTCAGATCTGGTCTTCGTGGCCAACTCTGTGAAGATTTCAGGAGCCAGCATGAGCCACTACCTGCTTTCTCAGGAAAGGCCCCTCTTCAGAGCTCTTCTGGCATTTGGCCATCCCCACATCAGTAGGTACCATGAAAGACTGACTCTGTCCCTGGTAAATCCAAAGAAGTGAGCCCACTAGGAGTAGGACTGGGACTGGCAATGGGTGCCTGGCTTCCTGGATCCCAAGTTCAGAGAGTTCCAACACCAAGGAAGTGACGTGAGGTCACTTCCTTCAGAAACTGAAAGAGGTCACTCCCTTGGCAACCACTTTGTCCTAACAGTTGCTTCCTATGGTCTCTTGAGATGGAGGATGCCCCTACTTCCTGTGACACTTTCACAAGTTAGAATGGTATATAAACCATAGGCACTCAGGAATGGCTCTCCACACAGGCCTGGTTTGATCCATCTTCTCTACATTAATAAGAGAGAGGCTGATTCAGATACAATCCTTTATCCTGACCAGGTTGTTTGCCATGGAAGATGACTTTTGCTCTCTCAAGTCCTTCATAGCTGCCTACATCTTCTCCAGGAATGATTTCTGCATGGACCTTTGAGTTTCTAAGCAGGTGGAAGATCCCCTACATTCCTGTATTGTAAGACCAACACTGTCCCCGCTCTTCTGTAAAGTTAGATTGAGGTAACAGTGTATGTTAGGGTTAATAACATGTTCAATTTGGGTTAGGAATCATTCTTCGGGATGAATAATAGTATTGGGAAACTCTCTCAGATCTGGTCTCCTTGGCCAACTCAGTGAAGTTTTCAGGAGCCAGTGGTGAGACACTGCCTGCTTTCTCATGAACTGGCCCTCTTCAGTGCTCTCCTGGCATTTGGCCATCCTCACATCAGTAGGTACCAAGGAAGTCTGACTCTGTCCTTGGTAAATACAAACATGTGAGCCCACTGGGACTGGGACTGGGACTGACTCTGGGTGCCTGGCTTCTTGGATCCCCAGTTCAGAGAGTTCCATCACCAAAGAAGTGAGGTAGGAGACTTCATTCAGAAACTGAATGAGGTCACTGCCTTGGCAAACACTTTGTCCTAAAAGTTGCTTCCTAGGTTCCCATGAGATGGAGCCTGCCCCTACTTACTGTGACACTTCAAGCTAAGAATTGTATATCAAAAATAGGCACCCGGGAACAGCTCTCCACACATGCCTGATTTGGTCCAACTACTCTACATTAAGAAGAGAGAGGCTGATTCAGACACATCCCTTCATTTTGACCTGGTTGTTTTTCATGGAAAATGAATTTTTCTCTCTCAGGTCCTCCATAGCTGTCAACATCTTCTCCAGGGATCATTTCTGTAAGGACCTTTGAGGTTCTCAGCAGGTGGAAGATCCCCTACATTCCTGTATTGTAAGACAAACTGTGTCCCTACTCTTTTGTAAAGTTAGATTGATGGAAGAGTGTATGGTTAGGATTAATAACATATTCGATTTGAGTTAGGAATCATTCTGCAGGATGAATAATGGTATTGGGAATCTGCGATATTTACAAGAATAAATAGGTGAAATGTAAGTATGAAAACAGAAATCTAGGTAAGATTTGAAGCCCAGAAGGGAATTGGGCCTTTGATTGTGACACTTAGCTTTGAATTATGTTCTGCACATATGTCTCAGATAAATCGATATAAAATGGCATAGGACCTTGTACCTTGGATGATTGAATGTCGAAGAGAATATCCAGTCAAAAGGGGACAGTAGGTGGATTAGGAAGATAGTAAGTAAGTTTAGAAAAAAGAGTGAGTATAGGAATTGGACCAAAAGTTCTTTAGCAACAGGGTTTCGGTTAGTGAGTGAATGTCAATGTCAGCACATGTGAAGAATGAGTCACAATGATGAACTGGGGAAAATATGTAGGAAAGCAGATATCTATAGAGACATTATGAAATCAGACAAAGTATAAAGTGAGTGATAGTATTAGATATTTTCAACAGGGTTGAATTTGAATATATAATCTTAGGAAGAAACAAATATGTAATCATTAATAGGATTGACATTTGAGAGCATTAGCCAAATTGGACATGGATTTTTTTAGTAATCCATGTTTACATTCCATTTAGTCTTTGGTACAATCATAAGTGTGAACTTTGCATTTTGTGTCCAGAATATTACTGTGATAAAATGTATATGTAGATCAGTTGACAGAGTATTTCTTCCACCATTTCTGGGAGCAATATTTTGAAGACATATAAATTAATATTGGGGGTACAAAGAGGTGCACCCTGTGTCTATGTATGTAGAGATAATGCATGAAGAGACCATACTGTGAATAAATAATATAACTGATTACACTTTAAATAATCGATTGAATTTATATCTGAAAATATGCAGAAAATCTTATATTGATATACAATCATTAATTCCAACCAATTATACATATAATGGTAATATTACTTTAATGGTTTATCAAGACGGGTGTGTGAGATTTGCTTCAAAGCGATAATGGAAATTGAAAATAATGTGTTTGGAAAGAAGTCTCATGAAACGAGCAGTCAAGAAACATTAAGGAATACATGTGTTCTGAATCAGGAAGTGATTGAAAGTGAAACAAATTCCTATCAATTTGATAAACTGTGGATGAAATATTTATCCTATGATGTGCATTAACTGAAGAAATAGTAATGTACCAGAGTTGAATAAAAATGAACGTCAAAATACACTTCATGTCCCATAGGAATCTATACGCATTGATGTTAAACTGGGTGAGTTACTGTAGAAATATTAGGATTTGTGTGCACCATTCACTGAAGTTTGTTTTCAGTACTAGGAAACAAATATGTATTTCAGGTGGATGAATATTTCTGATAATAATCTTGTGAAAAGTTGATCATAAATCCACATATATGAATATGAATGAATTTAGGGAGTGTATAATAAGACACATATATTTCATATTTTGAAAAATCTGGAGAGTATATATATATATATATATATATATATATATATATATATATATCACACACACACACAGACATTAAAAAGTAGCAATATATATGGCAATCTAAATTAATCATGAAATATATATCATCCACAGATCCAAAAATATTCATTTTACTGAACATGGGTTTATGTATAATGTTGTTCAACTAGGAAGCTCACCCATAGGTTGAATTTTCAGTTCCAACAGCGTTTAGAATGAGTGATCTATTCTCAAAAATTGTATCTGCCAATTCATCCACCTCACAAGAATGTACGTGTGGTACCAGGTAGGATTTGATATGTGCATATAAAAATACATGTGCTGAATAGGCTACAGAGAAAGGGAGACAGGAATTCAAATATTTGTTAACTTTCAAAACACATGGAGAACTATTTAAATTGAAAATTTGCTAGATTTATAACTCCTATACTACATAATGCAAAAGGCAAGTCCAACTATGCACCATGCCTCCTCTGAACTGCTTGTATTTCTATTTTGTTGGGGTAATTTATCTCCATCATATTTGCATTAGTAGTCAGAGTCCAGTAGGGTAGGTTTTAGTGTCAGGGATTAAGTATTTCGAATGAAAAATTAGATAATGAATCCAATGTGTATGCAAAAAATCTTCCCATTCTCATCCAGAACAATGCCTTGACATTACATTCGCCCCAAGTAATACACAATTAGAGGAGAAGAGTTAGAAAATCTGTGAATACATATCTGGAATGGAAAATGCTCAGGAGTTCACAAGCTTGGATGTGGAAGGGGAGTTTCCAAAAGTAAGGGACAGGGTTGATAGACCCAACCTGATCATTTATTAAAATTGGGAGCCCACTTGCCAGAAACCCATGAAAAGATAATTTTGGCTTTATTATAAATTACTGCAAATTCTGAACCTGCTTGGAATGTTTGCCCATGCCTTAAACTCACCCATGCCTGGCTCTCTGACCAGATTGCAGCCCTCTCTGAAACTTTAGTGACACCTCATAAATATTTTCTTTCCCTGGCCAGACAACGAGTCTCTGAGGCTCTAATGGTCCTCATAATTTCTGATGTTGGGGTGAGCTTAAAAAAAAATGTAAACTACCGTTAGTGTGATGCTTGTTAAAGTTCTGTTATCTGTAACCCCCTTTTTGTGCATCTTTCTGGGCTATATAGCTGGGCTATAGGAAAGGTGGGTTTGCTGTCTTGCTTCCGCCATTTTGGGAGGGAGAGGTAGCCTTTCCCTTTGAAATAATTAGCTTGCCTTAATTTGATTTTACTAGGAGTCAGTGGTCTTTACATGCGTTCCTGCTCTAATATTTTGGAGTTCCCCAGTTAGATGACCCTGCCGGACAAGATCACAAGACCAGACTGCTGTAAATTCTGAAGTTGGCCTTCCTTCCAGGGCTCCAAGCTTGAGAGCAACTCTAGGGTTTGTGAAACTTGAGATGGTCCAAGGCCTTGGAGTTAGCCTTCAGTTCAGGGAGCACTGCAGTGAACCACCGCATTAAAACTATTAGCAAGCACCTGGTGGAGGAGGCATCCATAGGTAATTGGTGCCTTTATAACATCTGATATCCGGTTAAGGGAGATCTCTTCTGATGACAGAGAGGTGGACTGAGGAGGCTCACATATACTCCTGTCTGGGACAGTAACAAGAATCATTCTGTCATCTGTTCTGTTCTCTAGGGAATTCATCTGGAAGGGTAGAGAGGTGCCAACGGGCACGCATGCGCTCCTACGGGGAGCTTTAGGAAGACATTGCATTGCTCCTCTGTTTTCCTGTTTTGGCGCCGGATTTCTGTTTTTTTTTTTTTGTTGTTGTTGTTGTTTTGTTCTGGGTTCTATATGTTTTTTGTTTGTTTGTTTTTGTGCATTTTGTTGTGTGATTTCTGTGGTGAAAACTTAAGGATATCGGACATGAAAATAAAGCAAGTAAGCCTGACACCCTTTGGACTGAGTTTAAAGGAACTGCAATGAACTTTACACCCGTTTGTTAAGCAGTATGAGAGAAGCCCCTAGCTGGCTGCCTGGAGCACACTCACTGCAGAGGGCAGTGCCTGCGGGGGACCTAAGAACTGAGTATCTCCCAGGTTAATAAGTGAAACTCCTTTAAAATCCCTTGTCCCTCCAGATAAAGAGAGTCACAACCTTTTGGCAGAGTCCCTGTGTTTATCTTTGTTAGCAAAGCAATAAACCTTCGTTTTTCATTTTCTCAAAACCCTGTCCTCATTTTTAAATTGGCATTAATTGGCTTCAAGTTCAGGAACCCAACTTTAAGTTACAAATTTTGATAACCCACCAGCACCCTGGAACTTTTTGAGAGCTGACTACAGAAATGTTAGGAGATGGAGCATGCTTGTGGTGGAACTGAACCAGAGGAGCAAATCCTGTAAGTAAAAGGAGGGACTGAGGGACTCCCAGCAGCTGCTGAAGCCTTATTTTTTCAGAGAATTCCCTAGGTCTTTCCCTGCAATTTAACGATAATGCCACCTCTGTCATCTTAAAAAAGAGGGAAAAAAAAGGGGACACTAAATGCAGGAAAGTCACTATGGAGACCCTTGATTTTACATTTCAGGATGCTCCTCTGTGAAAACATCTGGTCCCCTTGTGGGGACATCTGTAGTGCAACTGGTGTAGGAGATTTTTCTCTTATCTGCTCTGTTTTAAAGGCTTCTGTCTGTCAGTTATAGTCTGAAGCTCCTTTCTGTCTGTCGTGTGTCTTTGTTTCTGGCACTTTAAGACATGTGCAATAATGTGTTGATATTATATATTGTTTCTTGGGAATGATTTTACCTGAATGTGTGTCTAAATGATGATGTTTTATTGTAACAATCTGGTAGCTTATTGGGTTTTTGAAGCATTGCAGAATCTTGCCGTTAAAAGTCAGATTCAGATAATTGTTTAGTTTATGATTTCAGATAATTCATGCCAGAGAACTTAAATACTTAGGATGGAAAACTAAAGAACTCTACTTCCAAGTTAGCAAGAAATTTTCCAATCATTCAGTCTTTTTTTTTTCACCAATTTTTAATTGGGTAGCCTGGGAAAATGTCACTGTGTGTACCAGTGCATTAATTTGGACAAGGATAGTAAATCATAGTATGGTATCTGTTGACAACAAAAGATGTAAAAATATAAAATTTTGTAAATTTTGTCTTAAACTTGTATCAAAATTTTCAACATCCTATCTGGAAAATTATGGTTAAAATGCGTTAGGCCTGAGGTGTCTGCTCAGAATAGCAGTTTTTTCCTGCTCCTTCCAGATCTCAGCCAGGACTTAGATTGAAATGCAAATGAAAGAAGCCTGCAAGATCAGTAGGAGACTGATATGAGGCTTAAGGAAAAAAAAAAGTAAATAGTATGGTATTTACTAATTACTGGTCAGTTATTTTTTCTGGGACTCTTATTTTTTTCCTTAGATCCTTTAATTTTTCTAACTCATAATTTTGATCCTACAGACCTAGGTTAATGTTTTTCTGATCAGTTCTATCTTTGACCAACTGTGGAGTTTTTAAAACATGGCAATGGAGATTTCACCTGCTAAAAGCTACAAGGCCTTTACTATTATTATGTGTGCACACTTTTGTTATTTGTTGTATGTCTATATATATATATATATTCTTAATCATACATATGATACAGAAATTAACATATATAAGGAGCGCTCATAATAAAAAAAGCACTCATAAAAACAAATTTTAAGGGATGCCCTCTCTCACCTCTTCAGTTCAACATAGTTCTCGAATCACTGGCCAGAGCAATTAGACAGATGAAAGAAATTAAAGGCATAAAAATAGGAAAAGAACTCAAATTATCACTATTTGCAGATGACATGATTCTATACCTAGCAGACCCAAAAGAGTCTACAAAGAAACTACTAGAGCTAATAAATGAATTCAGCAAAGTGGCAGGATATAATATCAACACACATAAATCAAAGACATTCCTGTATATCAGCCACAAATCCTCTGAAATGGAAATGAGGACAACCACCCCATTCACAATATCCTCAAATAAAATAAAATACTTGGGAATCAACCTAACAAAAGAGGTGAAAGACTTATACAATGAAAACTACAGAAACCTAAAGAGAGAAATAGAAGAAGATCTTAGAAGATGGAAAAATATACCGTGTTCATGGATAGGTAGAACTAACATCATCAAAATGGCGATATTACCAAAAGTTCTCTATAGGTTTAATGCAATGCCAATCAAAATCCCAACGGCATTTCTTGTAGAAATAGAGAAAGCAATCATGAAATTCATATGGAAAAATAAAAGACCCAGAATAGCAAAAACAATGCTAAGCAGGAAGTGTGAATCAGGCGGGATAGCTATACCAGACTTCAAACTATACTACAGAGCAATAGTAACAGCAGGGTATTGGTACCAAAACAGGTGGGTGGACCAATGGTACAGAATAGAGGACACAGAAACCAATCTACAAAACTACAACTATCTTATATTCGATAAAAGGGCTAAAAGCATGCAATTGAAGAAGGATAGCATCTTCAACAAATGGTGTTGGGAAAACTGGAAATCCATATGCAACAAAATGAAACTGAATCCCTTTCTCTTGCCATGCAAAAAAGTTAACTCAAAGTGGATCAAGGAACTTGATATCAAATCAGAGACATGGCGTCTGATAGAAGAAAAAGTTGGCTATGATCTACATACTGTGGGGTTGGGCTCCAAATTTCTCAATAGGACACCCATAGCACAAGTGTTAATAACTAGAATCAACAAATGGGACTTACTCAAACTAAAAAGTTTTTTCTCAGCAAAAGAAAGAATAAGAGAGGTAAATAGGGATCCTACGTCCTGGGAACAAATCTTTACTCCTCACACTTCACACAGAGCCCTAATATCCAGAATATACAAAGAACTCAAAAAATTAGACAATAAGATAACAAATAACCCAATCAACAAATGGGCCAAGGGCCTGAATAGAAATTTCTCAGAGGAGGACATACAATCAATCAACAAGTATATGAAAAAATGCTCACCATCTCTAGCAGTCAGAGAAATGCAAATCAAAACCACCCTAAGATACCATCTCACTCCAGTAAGATTAGCAGCCATTAGGAAGTCAAACAACAACAAGTGCTGGCGAGGATGTGGGGAAAAGGGTACTCTTGTACATTGCTGGTGGGACTGAAAATTGGTGCGGCCAATTTGGAAAGCAGTATGGAGATTTCTTGGAAAGCTGGGAATAAAACCACCATTTGATCCAGCTATTCCCCTACTCGGTCTATTCCCTAAAGACCTAAAAAGAGCACACTATAGGGACACTGCTACATCCATGTTCATAGCAGCACAATTCACAATAGCAAGACTGTGGAAGCAACCTAGATGCCATTCAATAGACGAATGGATAAAAAATATGTGGCATTTTTACACAATGGAGTATTACTCTGCATTAAGAAATGACAAAATCATAGAATTTGGAGAGAAATGGATGGCATTAGAGCAGATTATGCTAAGTGAAGCTAGCCAATCCCTCAAAAACAAATGCCAAATGTCTTCTTTGATATAAGGAGAGTAACTAAGAACAGAGTAGGGACGAAGAGCATGAGAAGAAGATTAACATTAAACAGGGATGAGAGGTGGGTGGGAAAGGGAGAGAGAAGGGAAATTTCCTGTAAATGGAAGGAGACCCTCAGGGGTATACAAAATTACATACAAGAGGAAGTGAGGGGAAAGGAGGAAAAATATGAGGGGGGAGAAATGAATTACAGTAGAGGTGGTAGAGAGAGAAGAGGGGAGGGGATGGGGGAGTGGGGATAGTAGAGGATAGGAAAGGCAGCAGAATACAACAGACACCAGAATGGCAATATGTAAATCAATGGTTGTGCAACTGATGTGATTCTGCAATCTGTATATGGGGTAAAAACGGGAGTTCATATCCCACTTGAATCAAGTGTGAAATATAATATATCAAGAACTATGTAATGTTTTGAACAACCTACAATAAAAATTAATTTAAAAAAAGTGGATCCAAAGATCTTTAATTCACGTGATTAAAATTGTTCAATTTAAATTGCATAAACAGATTAAAATAAATGTTTTTATATTTAAGCTTACAAGTTTTTATAGGTGTTCAAAAATCTAGTAAAATATTAATATCTACAAAATGTCTAAAATGCCTTGATTCTAGGACTTTTCCTTCAACAAAAAAATGGTTTACACTGTTCAATACATTTGTCTAATATTTTAATAAATAAGTAAAGTAAATTTGATGTGGAATTTCTCATTCTTGAGTACATTTGTTAGATACCCGATTGATTTACTAAGGTCTGTATCAGATTGTAAAAATCAGTCATGTGTTAAAGAGACAAAAATTTCTGAAAACATAAGTTTACCCATAACATTGTGTTTATTAAGTTTTATTTTTTCTAGAGCAAGCAACCATAAAAATTAAACAACTGATTAAATAAGAACTGTTATTTTAGAGCACTCTACTGCCATTTCTTTAAAAGCTAAACTTGGTTAATCTAGAAATATCAATGTAATATTGATGCTATTTATGTGCTCATATCTTCCAGGTATACAAGTCTGTAAGTTAGAAACATTTAAAGAGCATTATATCAAGCTGGTATTCTGAAGTTGTATGGTAAAAAAAATGTACTGGGGATTTATTTACCTGTTATCAATAAGATATGTAAAGTTTTATGTTACTTTTTTCATTGGGGAACAATTTAAATGTATTTTTAAGTTAATCAGAGCCTAATATATGTAAAGGTTAAAATCTTTCAGCCTTTCTTTAATCCATGTTTTAAATGTGATGTCATATGATGTTAGATAATGTTCATGTGACCTCAAACAATTTATGTAAACTTTGTAAAATGATATTTAAAAAACAATGATCAGCTTTAGAACTAAAACACTTAATATTTATAAAGAGGCCTGCCTTACCTGAGATAAGGCTCTGTGTCCCATCTTACTACATGTGAGAATGACTACAAAAGGCGTAGGTCAGATTTTATTTCATTTAAAGTTATGTTCAAAAGTTCTTTTGTTTTTCTGTGAAGATTACTAGGATCTCAAACAGGGCATATAATGTATAACTCAGCCAAAAAATTCAGGGTAGCTATTACAGAAACTAAGTATTTTTACTCTTGTTAAAAAATTTTATTTTTAATTTGCTTATAAGTGATCTAAAGATTCCCTGTTAGTGTTTTACAGAAGTGTTGCTTTAATAACACAACATGGGTTAATTTAAGATAATAAGTCATCACCTACAAGACAGACAGAATAATACATATCCCAATTAATGAAAAGATAAATAATAATTAAGTTATAGATATTAAAGCCCAGTATTCTCAATATAAGGCTGTTAAAATTTATTTGCTGGATGTTTAAGATTAGGATTTAAAATTAAAGTTATATGAATCGGCCAAGAAAACAAATATTAATATTTTAAGGTATACACTTTATGTTAGCCTCCCAAAATAAGTAATACTGGAGGTTACAAAGAAGGATTCTCAGACAGGAATGCCTGATAACTATAAAAAGAGACTATTAAGAGGAGCTGCCAGAGGCAGAAAATTTAGTTTAGGGCCTACAGATATTCCTAACCTACAGAGGTAGGCTTGGTGTTTGCTAGTACGATTATCCAGCCCTGAGTAACAGAATTAAAGGTTTCTCTATTAGACACAGAGGTCATACTAGAAAAAGGATTTTGCAAGATCAGATGACATTAAATTAATAAACTGTATCTTATGGCGAGGGACAACTGTAAAACAAAAAATTAAATATTAAGTTGACAGTCCTGATAACTGAGGATATTAAAGAATGGTGAGGGAACTTCTATACGGTGACATGTTCCAGCTGCTGCAACATTTATTCATTACTCATAGTTTTTGTTACTCTCATAGAAGAACCCATTCCCAGATGACTTTACAACCTGTTCTTCCCCAACCAGACTTCAAACCAAGCTGAAATCTAAAAGGCAACTCATGTCCCTCAACTAAATTCTAAAAGGCAACTCATGTCCCTCATGCCATGACCCTTACGTCACCCTCTCTCAGCGCAGAAGAATCCAAAATGCGTGAGGCCTCCCTTCTTACAACAATGGAGCCAAAAATAAATAGACTATCAATATACGTAATTAATTAAGTCAGGTAAAATCAGGGAGACCCGTTTTGGGTGAGTTCTAGAAATTTGGAGACTGTTACCTGAGGGATTTAAATTTCCTCAGTGCACTTCCCTTAATCTATCAAAGATTTGAAAGGAACACATAAGAAAAGGGGGGAATGATAGGCCCAACCTGATCTTTTATTAAAATTGGGAGCCATCTTGCCACAAAGCCATGATAAGATAATTTTGGCTTTACTATAAATTACTGCAAATTCTGAACCTGCTTGGAATGCCTGCCCATGCCTTGAACTCACCCATGTCTGGCTCTCTGACCAGATAGTAGCACTCTGTGAAACATTAGTGACACATCATAAATATTGGCCTTCCCTGGACAGACAATGACCATCTCTGAGGGTCTAATGGTCCTCACAAATTCTGATGTTGGGGCCAGCAAAAAAAAAAAAAAAAAAAAAAAAAAAAATATATATATATATATATATATATAAACTACCATTAGTGTGATGCTTGTCCGAGTTCTGTTATCTCTAACCCCCCTTTTGTGTAACTTTCTGGGCTTTAAAGCTGGGCTGTAGGTAAGTTGGGGTTGCTGTCTTGTTCCGGCCGTTTTGGGAGGGAGAGTTAGCCTGGCTGGTGAAAATAATAAGCTTAGTTTAATTTGATTTTAATTGGAGTCAGTGGTCTTTTCTTGCATCCTTGTCTAACAGGTAAACACTCCACAAACATGGAGCTCTGCTGGCCTAACGACTTTTTGAGAAACTGCCTCTGAGGTTGGGCACTTGAAATATATGTTGTTTTCAGGAGCTTTAGCTTCCTTTGTTGTGAGACCATCAAAGCTGGCTCTGCATCTATGTGACCTGAAGAAATTGGTTTCTTATTTTCCAATGAAAATGAGGCAAAGTGCTGAATTCTCTCTTTGTAGGTAAACTGTGGCCACTGAAGGCTAAGTGTCTCCCTGTGTGGACTGTGTACCCATTTAGTCATCCTCCACTATTCATGGTGTTTCTTGCTGCTGCACTGGGAGTTTGGTATTTGCTCTACGAAATACAAGAAGTTCAACTGGGACACAGTGCTGAAGGTAGTTCTGTCACGTGTGGTCGGTCAGAGTCTGCAGGAGAATGCACCAACCAGGATTCTATCCCACATAGCTTGCCCACTTGAAGATAGCAACCTGATTCAGAACATTGCCCTGAAACCTCTCCATATAACAAGATGCCTTTACATATAAGGGTCTGCTGGCTGCACCATGTCAGTCACAAGCCATTTGGAAGTCAATGGTAGATCCAAATGGCCCCAACACAAATGTTTTATCCCACACCTGCACACCACAGTTCTGGGCCCAATACTCAGCAGGCTCCAACATACTGGCATTTCAGTTCTACACCATTTTCATGAAACCCAGTCAATCGAACCACTGTCTGGAACACTCCTGATCAGCAACAGGACATCCAAATGTTCTCCTCTGACACCTGGTTATGGGAATTTCAAAAATTTCTTGGTATTTATCTAGCATTTTTCACGGATGAAGTTGGAGGCACTGTAGGTTTCAATTCTTTCAAGAACCATTAAATGGTATGGAAGCTCATTTCAATGAAAGCTCTGGAGAATTCTCACAGTCAAGGCTTCCCAAAGAGTGGCCAAAAGATCACATGAACCCAGGCCCATTGAGGTCTAGAGTGTGAGGTCCATGTTTGTTTTGAATCTCATCTATGGCTGCCAAGTCTTTCATAATAAAATCATGTGATATCCTGGCTGAGATTCCCGATGCTCTGTGGAAAGCCACCCTGGGACTTGATCTCAGTTTCCAAGGGCGACTCTAATGCGTGGCCTCCTAAAATCCCAAGAGAACTCATGGCAATAGTTCTCTGAGGTCAGTTTCAGAACTCAGTCTGTAAGGGGAATCACACCAGACTTCAAGCCCAGGTGGACCCAGTCATCTATTTCAACCACCACACAAATGACCACAATTAAAACCAAAACACTCCCACATGGCCCTCATCTTCTTCCATATAGACACTCATCATAACCTCTGGCTGGGGTTTTCCATGAGGGGCAAAGCTCACGACAGTGTCCAAAATAAGCTCCCTTACCCCTCATTTGCCTAAAATCAGGGTGGCCTGGACACCCTTCCTGTGAACCAGTAGTGATCAAATATGCCTGCCATTTGTACTGCACAGCTTCTCCAATATGAGGCCTACTGACTGTTTGGTATAGATTTTTTATGTGAATTGGAGTCATGAGAAAACCCAAGCAATTACGGGCTAGCCTCTGCAGGGTTTTGAAGAACTCATTTGACCCAATGGATCCCTCTTCTCACTTGATGTAGGTCAGAAACCTTACAGAGGAAGGCGAGGGACTTCAACCACAATGACTGCCCTTTTGGCCATTTTGGTTTTGGAAGCACAAAAGGAATCTTTCTTTAGATCCATCAGGTGCTGAGAATCTAAGCCACAGCCTCACACAGGGCCAAGAGGCTGATTCAGACACATCCCTTTTGGAAGAAATTAAGCAAAGAGCCACAGGTTATGCCCATTCATTTCCATTTGAAAACTGTTTTCTTCAGGCTTCACAAAGGGTTGGCCTGAGGCAAAGACCTTCCTGACATTCAGGGCAACAGAACATTATGTAAGAAAAGGCCCAAAGCAGGGTTTCTCCACTGAGATTTCACTGGTCACACTGATATCTGAGTTTTCTGAGATGCTCGCCATTCCCTTCAGCTATCCAGTACATGGCCATGTCACAGAGCTTGGAGGTGGTACATATCTTGGACTCAAAACCATAAGCCTGTTGTGGAGAGTGGCCAGAATTCAGGAAGAGTACAGGAACTTAGGAATATTGTAGGTGTTGCCCATCCATAAGGCAAGCCACAGTCCTTTCATAAATTGGGCAGGATGAATGCTGTTAAACTTTCTCCTGGAGAGGACAAATCCATTGATGCATTATCTTTTCTAATGTCTACAACCAGAGATACAGTGGGATACACAGATATAGAAACACTTGCCTTGTCAAACAACTTACTAGAAACAGTCCACTCAATACCAAACAAATAGCCTTTCCTACCTATCACGCCTTTCCTACTGTATCAACATACACTAGTTATTCATCACCCCCTGCCCCGGTTATTTTGCTGCAGTGGGACTGCTGCAGATGGTGGCCCATACAGGGAGCCCTGGGACACTTGGGGGTAAGTGACGAATAAAAGCTGCCCATCCATAGATAGGATGGGAGCAAATCTGCTCATCCCTAGGCAGATAGGGGGAGAGGAAAAACGGTCATTTCAAAAAATGGAGAAGATTGATACAGTATGATTGTGTCTTGTTTTATCTCAGTGTATTGTATTGTCTTTGTGATGAAAATAAGGAAGGGGTGAGAAGTAAATTGATAATGGAAAGAGGCACCCCAGTGGAAACAAGAGCAATTAGGGCATGTGTTGATGGAAGCCCAGGAAGTCTAATCAGAAAGAAAAAGAAAGTTAAGAAGAAGAAGGATTATCAGGAAAAAAGTTTCAGCAAAAGGCTGTTACTGAATACTTTTCGTTTCCGGAGTGTGTGTGAATAGGCGCCTCGGCTGCCACATGCTCAAGCCAGTCACTGTGCAGCAAGGGCTTTTCAAGCAGTGGCAGCTGGCAATTCCCCACCCCCAGCCTGGGGAGCGGGGCCCCGTGGCAGTTTGAGTCCTGGAAACTCCCCAGGGCCATCTGTGGCTGCCCAGGATGCTACAGCCAGCCATAGATGCTACTGGCTCCCTGATGTTTGGTCATTTTCAATGCCAATAACTAAGCTACAATGGTTCTCCCACACCCGGAAGATAATAAATAATAAGCACTATTAAGGCTTTTTTCAAATGTAAAAAACCTTGAGATAATGTACTAAATTTTTCAGACGGTTGTTTTCTTAGCACCTGTGGAATACTATAGGATTTTCTTTAGCTAGTGGTAGGAGTTTCTGCCTTCATCCCAGTGCCGGTGAGGACAAGGGTGGAAGAATTTCCAGTGTTGCTGAAAACCGGAGGAGACTTTGGCTGAGAAACGGAGGAGACTTTGGATCAAGCTAGCTGCCTTCAGAACTTTCCTGGGCTGTGATTTAAGCTAGCTGCCTGCAGAATTTACATGGACTGTGATTTAAGCTAGCTGCCTGCAGAACTTACCAGGACTGTGATTTAAGCTAGCTGCCTGCAGAACATACCTGGACTGTGGTTTACCTGAACTGTGAGTTAATCTATTGAGACACTGCTTTACCTGGACTGAGACAACAAACTGTAATCTATAACAAATTTTAACTCGGTGTCTTTGCTAACAGTGTCATTGCTGGTATTATTTCTCCAAGTGCTTCATCAATTGGCTTGTATTGTGACATTTTGTATCCTCCCTTTCTGTTTGTAGCAGGTTATTTATGGTGTTTCTGTAAAAACCACTGTGGTCTTTATTTAAATTAAATAAAAGGGGGAAATGTTAGAGTCTGTAAACATGTCAAAATAACACCTGGCATTTTGCCAGAGGAATGTTAGAGTGTGTAAACAAGTCTGGATGATGCCTGGCAAAATGCCAGAGGGAGTGGTTTGAGATGTAACAAAAGCGAGCCATTAAGTGTGGAGATTCCTGATTGGTTGACTGCAGTATCTAGTTTATGTTAATTAGATAAGCTGGGTGGAATGTATAAATACCTCTATTGTCCTACAATAAATGGCTTCCACTCCTGCTATATCAACATACACATGTTATTCATAACCCCCACCCCCCGGTTATTTTGCTCCAACCGGACCGCGGCAGTATCTGCCAAGTCAGAAACCTCTCAAGTATGAACATGTGATACCAGGTAGGATTCTATATGTGCATATAAAAATACATGTGCTGAATAGGCTACACAAAAAGGGAGAGAGGAATTCACATATTTGTTAACTTTAAAAACACATGGAGAACTATTTTAATTAAAAATTGACTAGATTTATAACTCCTACCCTATATAATGCAAAAGGCAAGTCCAATTATACAACATGACTCCTCTGAACTGCTTGTATTTCTATTTTGTTTGGGTTATTAATCTCCATCATATTAGGATTAGTAGTCAGAGTCTAGTAGGGTATGGGTTAGTGTCCAAAATAAGCTCCCTTGCCCCTCATTTGCCTAAAGTCATGGTGGCCTGGACACCCTGCATGTGAACCAGGAGTGATAAAATAGGACTGCAGTTAATACGGCTCTGCTTCTCCAATTTGAGGCCTACTGACTGTCAGGTAACGATTCTTTATGTGATTTGGAGTCATGAGAAAACACAACCACTTCTTCAGGGCATTGAAGAATTCATTTGAACCAAAGGATTCCTATTCTCACTTGATGTAGGTCAGAAACCTAACAAAGGAACGCAAGAGACTTCATTCACCATAACAGATCTTTTTGCCATTTTGGTTATGGATGCACACATGGGATCTTTCTTTAGATCCATGAGGTGCTGAGAATCTAAGCCACAACCGCACACAGGGCCAAGAGGCTGATTCAGACACATCCCTTTCCAAAGAAATTAAGCAAAGAGCCACAGGTGATGCCCTTTCATTTCCATTTGAAAACTGTTTTCTTCAGGCTTAACAAAGGGGTGGGCTGAGGGAAAGAACTTCCTGACATTCAGGGCAACAGAAATATAGGTAAGAGAATGGCCAAAGCAGGATTTCTCCACTGAGACTTTCCTGGTCACACTGATATCTGAGTTTTCTGTGATTCTCCCATTCCATTCAGCTGTCCAGTACATGGCCATGGCACAGAGCTTGGAGGTGGTATATATCTTGGACACAAAACCATGAGCCTATTCTGGAGAGTGGCCAGAATTCAGGAAGAAAACAGGAACTTAGGAAGATAGTAGGTGTTCCCCATCCATAAGACACACCGCAGTCCATCCATCAGTTGAGCAGGATGAATGCTGGGAAGCTTTCTACTAGACAGGATACATCCATTGTTGCATTCTGTTTTTTAATGTCCAAAACCACGTACACAGTGGGATACACCGAACTAGAATCACTCACCTTGTCAAACGATTTACTAGAAACAGTCCATTCCAAACCAAACAAACCACCTTTCCTACCTATTTTCAGAATATGAGACAAAACCACAAACTCACACCCACACCCACAAAGGCATCTCCTTCCCACAAGTAAGTCTCTGACTCTCCAGTGTGTCCTCTGTCTGTTGAGCCACACTATGTTCCCCGAAATGGCCAGTCCTGTCTCAGTTCTGGTTGCCTTGGCCAACTCTGTGAAGTTGTCAGGATCCAGTGGTGAGCCACTACCTGCTTTCTCAGGAAAGACCCTCTTCATATCTGTCCTGGCATTTGGCCATTCTCTCAGCAGTAGGTAACAAGAAAGACTGACTCTGTCCTTGGTAAATCCAAACAACTGAGCCCAGTGGGAGTGGGACTGGGACTGGCTCTGGGTGTCTGGCATCTTGGATCCCAATTTCAGAGAGTTCCAATACCAAGGAAGTGAGGTAGGACACTTCCTTCAAGAACTGAATGAGGTCACTCCCTTGGCAACCACTTTGTCCTAACAGTTGCTTCCAAGGGTCCCATGAGATAGAGGCTGCCCCTACTTCCTGTGACACTTTTGCAAGTTAGAATGGTATATCAACCATAGGCACCCGGGAACATCTCTCAACAAAGGCCTGGTTTGGTCCACCTTCTCTACATTTAGAATAGAGAGACTGATTCAGACACGACCCTTCATCCTGACCAGGTGGTTTGCCATGCAAGGTGACTTTTGCTCTCTCAACTCCTTCATAGCTGCCTACATCTTCTCAAGGTATCATTTCTGCATGGACCTTTGAGGTTCTCAGCAGGTTTAAGATGACCTACATTCCTGTATTGTAAAAACAACTCTGTCCCTGCTCTTCTGTAAACTTAGATTGAGGGAAGAGTGTATGGTTAGGGTTAATAAAAGGTTCGATTTGGGTTAAGAATCATTCTGCAGGATGAATAATTGTATTGGGAACCTGTAATATTTACAAGAATGTGAAAGTGAAATATTAGAATGAAAACAGAAATCTAGGTAAGATTTGAAGCCCAGAAGGGTATTGGGCCCTTGATTGGGATACTTAGCTTTGAATTATGTTCTGCAGAGATGTCTCAGATAAATCGATGTACAATGGCATAGGACCTTGTACCTTGGATGATGGAATGTCGAAGAGAACTTCTAGTCAAAAAGGGATACTCGGTATTATTTGAAAGATAGTCAGTAGGTTTAGAAAGCAGAGAGAGTATAGAATTTAAACCAAAAGTTCTTTAGCAATAGGGTTTCAGGTAGAGAGTGAATGAAAATGTGAGCACATGTGAAGAGTCAGGTACAATGATAAACTGTGGAAAATATGTAGGAAAGCAGATATTAATAGAGACATTAGTAAATCAGGCAAATGATAAAGTGATTGATAGGATTAGACATTTTCAACAGGCTTGAGGTAAAATATATAATCTTAGGAAGAAACAAATATGTAGTGACCAATAGGATTGACATTTGAGAGCGTTAGGCAACCTGGACATGGATGTTTTTAGTAATGCATACTCACTTTCCATTAAGGCTTTGGTAAAATCATAAGTGTGAACTTTGCTTTTTGTGTCCAGAAAATTACTGTGATAAAATGTATATGTAGATCAGATGACGTAAGTATTTATTCCACCGTTTCTGGGAGCAATATTTTGAAGATATATAAATTAGTACTGGGGTTACAAATGGGTGTACCCTGTGTCTAGGAATATAGAGATAATGCATGAATAGACAAAACTTTGATTAAACAATGTAACAAGTTCTAAATTTAAATAATGGATTGAATTGATATCTGAAAATATACAGGAAATCTTATATTGATATGCAATCATTCAATCCAACCAGGTATCCATCTTATTTTAATATTAGGCTTATGGATTATCATAAAGAGTGTGTGAATTTTGTTTCAAAGGTGATTATGGATTTCAGAAATAATGAGTTTGGAAAGAAGTCTCATGAAGAGACCAGACAAGAAACCTGGAGGAATACAAGAGTTTTGAATAAGGAAGTTATTGAAAGCGAAACAAATGCCTATAAATTTGTGAACTTGTTAATGAAATATATATCCTATGATGTGCATAAACTGAAGAAATAATAATGTACCAGTTTTGTTAAAAAATGAACGGCAAAATACACATCATGTCCCATAGGAATCTACAAGCATTGATGTTAAACTGGGACAGTTACTGTAGAAATAATTGGATTTGTATGCACCATTCACTGAAGTTTGTTTTTAGTACTAGGAAACAAATATGTATTTCAGGTGGATGAATATTTTTGAAAATAATCTTGTGAAAAGTTGATTATAAATCCACATACATGTACATGAATGAATTTAGGGAGTATATAATAAGACACATATGTTTCATATTTTCAAAAATCTGGAGAGTGTATATCTATCTATCTATCTATCTATCTATACACACACACACACACACACACACACTCAAAGAGACATTAAAATGTAGCAATATATATATATATATATATATATATATATATATATATATATATATATATATATCATGAAATATATATAATCCACAGATCCAAAAATATTAATTTTACTAAACGTGGATTTATGTATAATGTTGTTCAACTAGGAAGTCACCCATAGTTTGAATTTTCACTTCCAACAGCATTCAGAGGAGTGATCTCTTCTGACAATTTGTATCTGCTAAGTCAGCAACCTCTCAAGAATGTACATGTGATACCAGGTAGGATTCTAAATGTGCATATAAAAATACATGTTCTGAATAGGCTACAGAGAAAGGGAGAGAGGAATTCACATGGTTGTGAACTTTAAAAACACATGGAGAACTGTTTCAATTAAAAATTGACTAAATTTATAACTCCTACCCTATATAATGCAAAAGGCAAGTACAACTATACAACATGAATCCTCAAAACTTCTTGTATTTCTATTCTGTTGGGGTTATTATTCTCCATCATGTTAGGATTACTAGTCAGAGTCTAGTAGGGTATGGGTTAGTGTCCAAAATAAGCTCCCTTGCCGCTCATTTGCCTAAAGTCATGGTGGCCTGGACACCCTGCATGTGAACCAGGAGTGATAAAATAAGACCGCAGTTAATACTGATCTGCTTCTCCAATTTGAGGCCTACTGACTGTCAGGTATAGATTCTTTATGTGAATTGGAGTCATAAGAAAACCCAAGCACTTCTTCAGGGCTTTCAAAAATTTATTTGAACCAAAGGATCCCTATTCTCACTTGATGTAGTTCAGGAACCTAACAAAGAAAGGCAAGAGACTTCATCCATCATAACTGATCTTTTTGAAATTTTGGTTTTGGATGCACACATCGGATCTTTCTTTAGATCCATCAGGGGCTGAGAATCTAAGCCACAACCGCACACAGGGCCAAAGGGTGATTCAGACACATCCCTTTGCAAAGAAATTAAGCAAAGAGCCACAGGTGATGCCCATTCATTTTCATTTGAAAACTCTTTTTTTTCAGGCTTCACATGAGGGTGGCCTGAGGCAAAGAACTTCCTGACATTCAGGGAAACAGATACATAGTAAGAGAATGGCCCATAGCAGGGTTTCTCCACTGAGACTTTCCTGGTCACACTGATATCTGAGTTTTCTGAGATTCTCCCATTCCCTTCAGCTGTCCAGTACATGGCCATTTAACAGAGCTTGAGGTGGTACACATCTTAAACACAAAACTATGTGCCTATTAGGGAGAGTGGCCAGAATTCAGGAAGAAAACAGGAACTTAGGCAGATAGTAGGTGTTGCCCATCCATGAGGCAAGCCGCAGTCCATTCATCAATTGGGCAGGATGAATGCTGCGAAGCTTTCTACTAGACAGAACACATCAACTGATGCATTCTCTTTTCTAATGTCGACAACCACGGACACAGTGGGATACACAGACATAGAAAGACTCGCCTTGTCAAACGACTTACTAGAAACAGTTCACTACAATCCAATCAAACCACCTTTCTTTCGTATTCTCAGAACATGAGACAAAACCACAAACCCACACCCACACCCGCAAAGGCAAATCCTTCCCCCAAGTAGGTCTGTCATATCCGGAGTGTCCTCTGACTGGTGGGCCATACTATGTTCTCCCAAAATGGCCTGTCCTGTCTCAGATCTGCTCTACTTTGCCAACTCTGTGAAGTAGTCAGGAGCCAGCGGTGATCCACTACTTGCTTTATCAGGATAGGACCCTCTTCAGAGGTTTCCTGGCATTTGGCCATCCTCAAATCAGTAGGTACCAAGAAATATTGACTCTGTCCTTCGTAAATCCAAACAAGTTAGACCACTGGGACTTGGATGGGTTATGGCTCTGGGTGCCTGGCTTCCTGGATCCCAAGTTCAGAGACTTCCATCACCAAGGAAGTGAGGTGAAGTCACTTCCTTGAGGAACTGAATGAGGTCACTGCCTTGGAAACCACGTTGTCCTAACATTTGCCTCCAAGGTTCCCATGAGATGGAGGATGCCCCTACATCCTGTGACACTTTCACAAGTTCGAATCGTATATCAAACATAGGGACCAGGGAACAGCTCTCCACACAGGCATGGTTTGGTCTATCTTCTCTGTATTAAGAAGAATGAGGCTGATTCAGACACATTCCTTAATTCTACCAGGTTGTTTGCCATTGAGATGACTTTTGCTCTCTCAGGTCCTTCATCGCTGCCTACATCTTCTCCAGGGATCATTTCTGCATGTACCTTTGAGGTTCTCAGCAGGTGGAAGATCCCATGCATTCCTGTATTGTAAGACCAACACTGTCACTGCTCTTCTTTAAAGTTAGATTGAGGGAACAGTGTATGGTTAGGGTTAATAACATTTTCATTTTCGGTTAGGAACCATTCTGCTGGATGAATAATGTTATTGGAACCTGTGATATTTATTAGAATACAGACGTGAAATATATGTACATAAACAGAAATCTAAGTAAGATTTGAAGCCCAGACATCATTGGGCCCTTGATTGGGATACCTATCGTTGAATTACATTCTGCAAAAATGTCTCAGAGAAATCGATATACAATGGCATAAGACCTTGTAACTGGATGATTGAATGTAGAAGAGAACCTCCAGTCAAAAAGTGATAGTCGGTAGGATTAGGAAGATAGTAGGTAGGTTTTAAGAAGAAGAGTGAATATAGGATTTGGACCAAAAGTTCTTTAGCAATAGGATTTCGATTAGAGTGTGAATGTAAGTTTCAGAACATGTGAAGATTTAGTCACAATGATGAACTGTGGAAAAGCAGATACCAATAGAGACATTACAAAAACAGGCAAAGTATAAAGTGAGTGAGAGGATTAGACATTTTCAACAGGGTTGAGTTTGAATATATAATCTTTGGAAGAATCTAATTTCTAGTTACCAATAGGATTTTCATTTGAGAGCATTAGGCAACCTGGACATGGATGTTTTTAGTAATCCATGTTCACTTTTCATTTAGCTTTGATACAATCATAAGTGTGACCTTTGCTTTTTGTGTCCAGAATATTTCAGTGATAAAATGCATATGTAGATCAGGTGACATGGGTATTTCTTCCAACATTTCTGGGAGCAATATTTTGAAGACGTATAAATTAGTGTTGGGGGTACAAAGAGGTGTACCCTGTGTCTATGAATATAGAGATAATGCATGAAAATACCACATTGTGAATAAATAATATAACTGGTTCCACTTTAAATAATGGATTGAATTGATATCTGAAACTAAGTAAGAAATCTTATATTGATATACAATCATTCATTCCAACCAGTTGTACATCTAATGGTAATATTAGGGTTATGGTTTATTATGAGGGGTGTGTGAGTTTTGCTTCAAATGTGATAATGGAAATCGAAAATAATGTGTTTGGAAAGAAGTTTCAAGAAAAGACCAGTCAGAAACGGAGGAATACATGTTTTCTGAAGCAGGAAGTGATTGAAAGTGAAATAAATGCCTATAAATTTGTGAACGTGTGGATGAAATATATATCCTATAATGTGCATAAACTCAAGAAATAGAAATGTACCAGTGTTGAATAAAAATAAACTTCAAAGTACATATCATGTCCCATAGGAATCTACTTGCATTGATGTTAACTGGGTCAGTTACTGTAGAAATATTAGGATTTTTTTTTTTTTGGTGTTATACTACAATTTATTTTAGCACTAGAATGCCACAGAATGTAGAGGAAAGAGCAATGGATTTTTAGTTATAGCACTAATAATCTAACATTTAATGACTGTTTTGGGGAGTCTAGAAATTACATAAGGCTATGTAACATATATTTTATTATTTAACATTCATAAATGCTTGGGATTTTAGTAATATTTCTAGTTTTTTATTTTTTATTTTTTAAGTTGTTGATGGATCTTCATTTTGTTTATTTGTTTATGTGGTGCTGAGAATAGAACCCAGTTCCTCACACATACTAGGCAAACATGTTAACACTGAATCACAAACCCAGCCGCTCCACTTTTGTCTTAACATCGAACACGCCTCTCCCTCTTCTTTACTCACTTTCTTCCTCATTTTTCCCCTTCTCTCTCTTCCTTTTTCGTTTTTCCTCCATATCTATTTTTCTCTCATGGCATTACAAACAGTTGTATGCTATGAAATTTAAATTTGAGACTGTTTTTTATAGTCACTATTTTTTTTAAAAAAATTTAATAATTATAATCACCTGATAGATATATTACAATACATTTATTATACATATGTGTCTATATTCATGCATATGCATTACATATATTATGTATATATATATATATTTAAAAGTACTTTGATTAGCCTGTTAGAAAAAATATACACCAAGACTTTCTTAATTCTGAAGTCTTCCAGAATTAACATCTTACAATGAAAATCAAATAAACATATTTAAGAAGAAAGGTATCATTGTTTATTATCAATATTGATAATTTAATGTTTTTTATCACGTTACGCTGTAATATGGCATATTATATCTTATGAATTAGAGAAATTTTTTTGAACAACCTATTATTTAAGGACCATATGCACTGACATTTTAAATGGCTTTCTTATGATTTCAATTTCTATCAATTATGTATTAATTGCCAAATACTTATTTTAGTACTTTTCATATTCATAATTGATATAAAGTGAATTGTTTAATTTTTCTGGTAATTAGTTACTTATTACAGTAGAGACATTATTAATACTTCTAAATTTTTATAAGTAAATGGTACAAAGATATTTTCATGCAAAATTAAGAATAATTGCATGCTCTAAATGTTTGATTGTTGATACATATAATACAGAGCTTTTGATGAGTCTCTTCCCAGTAAAACATAAAATGCAAAGATATCGTTGGGTATGTATGTCCAAATAAAGATAATGAAAAATACACATTATCAGCTAGAAACTATTAAATAAAAGATGAAAAGAACAATCCAACACATTGTACCAACTTATCAGATGAGGCAGTATTCTGAAAGAATAGCCTAAGACTAGACCTGGTCCATGACAAAATATTTACCAAAAAATGAAATATGAAAAATATAGGAAATGCTATGAATTTTTCATGAAGGTAGGTGGATTATCCTTTAATCTCAATTAAGTGTATTTTCAAAAGCCAGTTTTCTGGTAAAATAAATTTGTGATAGATACAACTACACAAAACAAAGTTTCTGCTTAGCAAAATGAATGCATCTCAACACATTTTTAGCTGATTTCTTGCCACTCAATTTTAAACCTTTATTTATTTATTTATTTTTATTGATTGTTCAAAACATTACAAAACTCATGATATATTATCTTTCATACATTTGACTCAATTGGGTTATGAACTCCCATTTTTCCCCAAATACGAATTGTAGAAGCACATTGGTTACACATTCACATTTGTACATAATGGCATAATAGTGATGTTGTATTCTGCTACCTTTCTATCCCCTACTATCCCCCCTCACCTCCCCTCCCATCTTTCCTCTCTACCTCATCTGCTGTTGTTCAATTCTCTCCATTGTTTTCCCCCCATTTCCCCTCACAACCTCTTATATGTAATTTTGTGTAACATTGAGGGTCTCCTACCATTTCCATATGCTTTCCCTTCTCTCCCCCTTTCTATCCCCCCACTCGTCTTTGTTTAATGTTAATCTTTTTCTCATGCTCTTCCTCCCTGTTCTGTTCTTAGGTGCTCTCTTTATATCAAAGAAGTCATTTGGCATTTTTTTAAGGATTGGTTAGCTTAGCTTAGCATAATCTGCTCTAATGCCATCCATTTCCTTGCAAAGTCTATGATTTTGCCATTTTTTAGTGCTGAGTAATACTCCATTGTGTATAGATGCCACAGTTTTTTAACCGTTCGTCTATTGAAGGACATCTAGGTTGGTTCCACAGTCTAGCTATTGTGAATTGTGGCGCTATGATCATTGATGTGGCAGTATCCCTATAGTATGCTCTGTTAAGACCCTCTAGTCCGAGAAGGGTGATAGCTGGGTCAAATGGTGCATTCATTCCCAGCTTTCCAAGAAATCTCCATACTGCTTTACAAATTGGCCTTATCAATTTTCAGTACCACCAGTAGTGTACAAGTGTACCCTTTTCTCCACATCCTCGCCAATACTTATTGTTGTTTGACTTCATAATGGCTGCTAATCTTACTGGAGTGAGATGGTATCTTAGGGTGGTTTTGATTTGCATTTCTCTGACTGCTAGAGATGGTGAGCATTTTTTTTATGTACTTGTTGATTGATTGTATGTCCTCCTCTCTGAAGTGTCTGTTCAGGTCCTTGGCCCATTTGTTGATTGGGTTATTTGTTATCTTATTGTTTAATTTTTTGAGTTCTTTGTATATTCTGGATATTAGGGCTCTATCTGAAGTGTGAGGGGTAAAAAATTGTTCCCAGGATGTAGACTCTCTATTTACCTCTCTTATTGTTTCTCTTGCAGAGAAAAAACTTTTTTGTTTAAGTAAGTCCCATTTGTTTATTGTTGTTATTAACTCTTGGGCTATGGGTGTCCTATTAATGAATTTGGAGCCCGACCCCACAGTATGTAGATCATAGCCATCTTTTTCTTCTATCACATGCAGTGTCTCTGATTTCATCACTAGCTCCTTGATCCATTTTGAGTTAACTTTTGTGCATGGCGAGAGAAAGGGATTCAGTTTCATTTTGGTGCATATGGATTTCCAATTTTCCCAGCACCATTTGTTGAAGATGCTATCCATCTCCCAATATGCTTTTAGCCTCTTTATCATATATAAGAATGTTGTAATTTTGTGGATTGATTTCTGTGTCCTCTATTCTCTACCACTGATCCACCTGCCTGTTTTGGTACCAGTACCACGCTGCTTTTATAACTATTGCTTTGTAGTACAGTTTTAACTCTGGTATCGCTATACCTCCAGATTCAAATTCCTGCTTAGAATTGCTTTTGCTATTCTGGGTCTTTTGTTTTTCCATATGAATTTCATGATTGCTTTATCATTTCTACAAGAAATGCCGTTGGGATTTTGATTGGCATCCATTTTAACCTGTAGAGAACTTTGGGTAATATCACCATTTTGATGATGTTAGTTCTGCCTATCCATGAACAGGGTACATTTTTCCATCTTCTAAGATCTTCTTCTATCTCTCTCTTTAGGGTTCTGTAGTTTTCATTATATAAATCTTTCACCTCTTTTGTTAGGTTGATTTCCAAGTATCTTATTTTCTTTGAGGATATTGTGAATGGAGTGGTTTTCCTCCTTTCCATTTCAGAAGTTTTGCTCCTGATATACATAAATGCCTTTGATTTATGCGTGTTGATTTTATATCCTGCCACTTTGCTTAATTCATTTATTATCTCTAGCAGTTTCTTTGTAGACCCTTTTGGGTCTGTTATATATATTATCATGTCATACACAAATAGTGATAATTTAAGTTCTTGTTTTCCTATTTTTATGCCTTTAATTTCTATTGTCTAATTGCTCTGGCTAGAATTTCAAGAACTAAATTGAATAGAAGTGGTGATAGAGGGCATCCCTGTCTTGTTCCAGATTTTAGAGGCAATCCCTTCAGTTTTTCTCCATTTAGGATGATGCTAGCCTGAGGTTTAGCATATATAGCTTTTACAATGTTGAGGTAAGTTCCAGTTATCCCTAGTTTTTCTAGTGTTTTGAACATAAAGGGATGCTGTACTTTGTCAAATGTTTTTTTCTGCATCTATCGAGATGATCATATGGTTCTTGTCTTTAAGTCTATTGATGTGGTGAATAGTATTTATTGATTTCCGTACATTGAACCAGCCTTGCATCCCAGGGGTGAATCCTACTTGATCATGGTGCACAATTTTTTTTGATATGCTTTTGTATTCGATTCATCAGGATTTTATTGAGAATTTTTGTATCCAAGTTCATTAGAGATATTGGTCTGTAGTTTTGTTTCTTTGAAGTGTCTTAGTCTGATTTCAAGATCAGGGTGATTTTGGCCTCATAGAATGAATTTGAAAGAGCTCCTTCTTTTTCTATTTCTTGAAAGAGCTTGAAAAGAATCAGTATTAATTCTTCTTTGAAGGTTTTGTAGAACTCCGCTGTTTACCCATCCGGTCCAGGGCTTTTTTTCGTTGGTTATCTTTTGATGGCTTCTTCTATTTCTTCCTTTGTCATTGGTCTGTTTAAATTGTGTGTGTCTTCCTGACTCAATCTGGGCAGATCGTATGACTTAAGAAATTTATTGATATCTTCACTATCTTCAATTTTATTGGAATATAGGGTTTCAAAATACTTTCTAATTATCTTCTATATTTCTGTAGTGTCTGTTGTGGTATTGCATTTTTCACCCCCTATGTTAATAATTTGAGTTCTCTCTCTTCTTCTCTTCGTTATCATGGCTAAGGGCCTGTCAATCTTATTTATTTTTTCAAAGAACCAACTTTTAGTTTATCAATTTTTTCAATGATTTTTTGTTTCAATTTCGTTGATTTCTGCTCTTATTTTAATGTCGTCTACTACATTTGCTGTTGTTTTGCTCTTCCTTTTCTAGGTTTTTGAGGTGTAGTGTGAGTTCATTTATTTGTTGGTTTTTTTTTTCTTTTTTTGAGGAAAGAACTCCAAGAAATGAATTTTCCTCTTAAAACTGCTTTCATTGTGTCCCATAGATTACAGTAGGTTGTGTCTGTATGGTCATTTGTCTCTAAGAATTTTTTTGTCTCCTCCTTAATGTCTTCTGTAACCCATTGATCATTCAGTAGAATATTGTTCATTTTCCATGTGATGTAGGATTTTTCCTTCCTTCTTTTATCATTGATTTCCAGTTTCATTTCATTATGATCTGATATGGTGCATGGTATTATCTCCACGCCTTTATATTTACTAAGAGTTGCCCTATGACCTAATATATGGTCTATCTTTGAGTAGGATCCATCTGCTGCTGATAAGAAGGTGTATCCACTTGATGATGGTTGATATATTCTATATATGTCGGTTAAGTCTAGGTTATTGATTGTGCTGTTGAGTTCTATAGTTTCTTTATTCAGTTTTTGTCTAGAGGATGTGTCTAATGGTGAGAGCGGTCTGTTGAAGTCACCTATAATTATTATGTTGTAGTCTATTTGACTCTTGAACTTGAGAAGAGTTTGTTTTATGAGTGTGGCAGCTCATTTGTTTGCTGCATACAAATTGGTAATTGTTATGTTATGTTGGTGGATGGTTCCTTTTAACGTTATATAGTGTCCTTCTTTATCCCTTTTGATTAACGTAGGTTTGAAGTTGATTGTATTTGATATGAGTTTGGCCACTCCTGCTTGCTTCCGTGTGCCCTGTGAGTGGTATGATTTTTCCCAACCTTTTACTTTCAGCCTGTGTATGTCTTTACCTATCATATGAGTCTCCTGAAGGCAGCATATTGTTGGATTTGTTTTTTTGATCCAGGTTACTACCCTATGTCTCTTGAATGGTGAGTTTAGGCCATTAACATTTAAGGTTACAATTGAAATATGATTTGTACATCCATTCATGTTAATTTATTTATTTATTTTAGTTTGGCTAGTTTTTACTTTTTGGTTATTTTCCTCCCCCTTTACTGAGATACCTCCCACTGTTAGTTTGGGGCACTATTTTTCAATTCTTCTTCTTGTAGTATTTTGCCCAAAATCCTTTGCAGTGCTGGTGTTATGGGTGTGAATTCTTTTAGTTTTTATTCATTGTGAAAGATTTTAATTTTATTGTCAAATCTGAAGCTTAATTTTGCTGGATACAGTATTCTTTGTTGGAATTCATTATTTTTCAGTGTTTGAAATACATTGTTCCAGGATCTTCTCACTTTCAAAGTTTGTGATGAAAAATCAGTCGTTAATCTAATTGGTTTACCCCTGAATGTAATCCGCCTCCTTTCTCTCGTAGCTTTTAATATTCTCTCCTTGTTCTGTATGTTGGCTATCTTCATAATTATATGTCTTGGAGTTGGTCTATTATGGTTTTGAATGTTTGGGGTCCTGTAGGCTTCAAGGATTTAGCAATCCATTCCATCTTTCATCTCTGGGAAGTTTTCTAGAATTATTTCATTTAATATGTTGTCCATTCTTTCGGTTTGAATCTCTATGGCTTCTTCTATCCCGATGACTGTGAAATTTGTTTTTTTTATGACATCCCATATCTTTTGAATAGACTGCTCTTGGGACTTAAGCATCTTTTCTGTGTTGACTATATTCTTTTCAAGTTGATAAACGTTGTCGTCATTATCTGATGTTCTGACTTC
Source organism: Callospermophilus lateralis (assembly GCF_048772815.1). Classification (NCBI taxonomy): domain Eukaryota; kingdom Metazoa; phylum Chordata; class Mammalia; order Rodentia; family Sciuridae; genus Callospermophilus; species Callospermophilus lateralis. The sequence goes on from NW_027516705.1 coordinate 350,762, forward strand.
TATTTGATCTAGTCTATTTGTAATATTCTCGTTTGAGTTTTAATTAATAGTTTCCAGCATTTCTAGGATTACTGTTTGATTTTTTTTAAGATCTCTATCTCCTGGTAAAGCTTGTTCTTTGCCATTTGAATTTGTTTAATTCATTTTCAAAATATACTTTTATTGCTAGGACTTGCTGCCTCATGTATTCTCTAATATCCCTTTCCATCTGAGTTAGGTAAGCCTTGAGTTTTTTTCCCTATCCCTGTTTCTGATGATTCTAGGTCCTCCTGTAGAATTAAGTTGTCCTGCATTGTTTGTACACATTTTTCCCTTTGTTTTTTCATGATGTTCACGTTGTTTTCCGTCTCTATTTGATTGCTGTTTTTCTGCTCTATTCTATAGATTTGTTTTGGTTTAATATATCTGTTGTCTCTCCTTTGTGTTGGTAGACTATGCCTGCTAAAGTGAATTCTGCTTGGAAGGAATTGCGATGGCCGAGCTCCAGTGATGTCACCTGTCTGCTATGGCGGGCCCCAGGCTCCTTGCCAGGGTGTTCAAATGGGAGTGGGCTGGGACTGATCTGTCTCTGTTTGTTTTCAACTCCCGGTCGCCGGCGGGCGGGCGGTCTCCAGCTGTCCAGTCACACAGTCAGCGGCTGGGCTGTCACTGGTGGGCGGGAGATCTCTAGCCACCCAGTTGCACGTGCAGCCAGCGGGCGATTGGTCGCTGGTAGGCAGGCGGGCACCAGCCACCCAGTCGCACCAGCAGCGGGCTGTTTGTGACCAGTGGGCGGGCGTTCTCCAGCCGCCCAGTTATCTCCTGCTAGTCCTGGTTTCTCGTGATAGACCAGATTTCCCCTGAGTGATGCCTCTCGGCAGCTCATACTGTCCTATGGGCCTGCCGTTTCTTGGGTGTGGATGGTGTCTATGGGGAACCCCGGCACTCTATTGTTTTGATTTTTTCCTCTTTCCCCTCTCCCAGCTCTGGCTAGACAGGTTTCGTTTTCGCCTCTGATAGGAGGGGAAGTTGAAGGTCAGGTGCCTCTAGTTTTCCCGACGTCTTTATGCAGGCTCTCTCTGATAATCTCTCCAATGGAAAGCCTAAGAGAGATTTTATGTGAATTCCCTGCTGTATGGGAGATGAGCTGAGTAACACAAACCTGTTTTATTGTTGCAATCTGTTGGAGAGTGGCGGTGGTTACTTCTGCTCTCCAAGATGGTGGCCGTTGGTTTCCTTGGTGGAGTTTTTATTGTGGGGGGATAGAACTGTAGCACTTCCTTCCCCGTCTGAAATCCCAAACTCAGCCCGGGGCTCAGTTGGAGGTCAGCCAGCAGGATTCCACAGAATCTGCAGCAACGTTTCTCCCTGCCGGCTGGTCGCTTCTAGGTGGTGCCCTGCTGTCTCTAGCCACGGGGCAGGCCACACAGATTTGTCAGCCCAGATCTCCGGTCGCACATTTGGCTCGTGTTTGAGACTCAATTACCGGACCTCATTGGTGGAAATCATTCTTCTAGGTTTCGGTGCACACCCATTTTTCTGTAAGATCCTAACAAGATAATTTTTTGTCGTTCTAACTCGTTATTCACCTGTGAAGTGGCGCAGTTCACAGGGTGTGAGTGGCAGATTCAGAGACATCCCTTCATCCTGACCAGGTTGTTTGCCATGGAAGATGACTTTTGCTGTCTCAGGTCCTTCATAGCTGCCTACACCTTCTCCATGGCTTATTTCTCCATGGACCTTTGAGGTTCTCAGCAGGTAAAAGATCCCCTACATTCCTGTATTATAAGACCAACTCTGTCCGTGCTCTTCTTTAAAGTTAGATTGAGGGAACACTGTAGGGTTAGGGTTAATAACATGTTTGATTTGGGTTAGGAATCATTCTGTTTATGAATAATTCTATTGAGAAGCTGCGATATGTATAAGAATATATAGTTGAAATATATGTAGGAAAACAGAAATCTAAGTAAGATTTGAATCCCAGAATGGCATTGGGCCCTTAATTGGGATACTTAGCGTTGAATTACTTTCTGCACAGATGTCTCAGGTAAATTGATATACAATGTCATAGGACCCTGTACCTTGGAAGATTGAATGTAGATGAGAACATCCATTTAAAAAGGTATAGTTGTTATTGAATGGTTAATTAAATAGGTACTTGTCACTTCCTGTTTTTCTCTATGCTTAACAAAACACTGTTGAAATCTTGAGAACTGTTTGCTAATCTTGTTCCCAGAATGTGCTGTCCCCAGTTTTCAAACTGCAGAATTTACTCTCTCACCTGGTTGCATGCAAACTGCCCACTCCCACTGACCCATCAATAAACTTCCCTCCTTGCCCTCGGCACGGAAAGTATGTAAGCTCTGCTCAAGCTCTTCTCAGGGCTCTCTGCTGTATTCAAGTGAGCTCTGAGCCCCAGCATGCTGGAACTCCAATAAACCCTTTGCTGTTTCATGAGTCAGTTTCTTGGTGGTCTCTTCCTCCAATGCACGCCCGACCTTTACACATGAAGTTTCCACTGATATCTGGCAGCGGCGGATGAGAGACCCCAACGGGCTACTCTTGGGGTAAGTAAGTCTCCTATTCCTGGTTTCAGGTTTCAGGTTAGGACTTGGAAAAATGGCTATTGATGAAGAGTGTGAGCTCTCTCCGACAGTGGCTGACAGACGTGTCACAGAGCCACAGGCCACGTTCCTGGAGGACGCCCCAGAGGACTTGGGAAATTTAGTTATAATAGATTCCTCGACTCAGTGATATTTTGTTTTGGATTCGGTATTGCCAGCCCATTGGTTATTGCCGGCTACTCAGTCCTGATCTCAGTGTTGGACGTCCATTGCCTGTCTTTATTGTCTTGTCTTGTCTGTTTCATGTGTCGTTGCTTTCACTGTTTGTGGATCTTTCATTATGGGACAGAGCACTTCAATGCTAGATCTCAGTTTAAAGGGCGACTCTTATGCGTGGTCTCATAAAATCCCAACACAATTAATGGCAATACTTCTCTGAGCTCAGTTCCAGAACTCAGTCTCTAAGGGGAATCACACCAGAGTTCAAGCCCAGGTGGACCCAGTCATCTCTTCCAAATGCCACACAAATGACCACAATTAAAACCAAAACACTCCCCAATGGCCCTCATCTTCTTCCATATAGACACTCATCATAACCTCTGGCTGGACGTTTCCATGAGGGGCATAGCCCAAGACAGTGTCCAAAACATGCTCCCTTGCCGCTAATTTGCCTAAAGTCAGGGTGGCCTGGAAACCCTTCCAGTGAACCAGGATTGATCAAATATGCCTGCCATTAATACTGATCTTCTTCTGCAATTTGAGGCCTACTGACTGTCAGGTGTAGATTCTTTATGTGAATTTCAGTCATAAGAAAACCCAACCACATCTGCAGTGCTTTGAAAAACTCATTTGACCCAAAGGATCCCAATTCTCACTTGATGGACGTCAAGAACCTAACAGAGGAAGGAGAGAAACTTCACCCACAATGACTGCTCTTTTGGCCATTTTGGTTTTGGATGCACACATGGGATCTTTCTTTAGATCTATCAGTTGCAGAGAATCTAAGACACAGCCTCACACAGGGCATAGAGTTGGATTCAGACACATCCATTTCCAAAGCAATTAAGCAAAGAGCCACAGGTTATGCCCATTCTTTTCCATCTGAAAACTGTTTTCTTCAGGCTTCACAAAGGGGTGGTCCGAAACAAAGAACTTCTTGACATTCAAGGCAACAGAACATTATGTAAGCAAAAGGCTCAAAGAAGGGTTTCTCCACTGAGAGTTTACTGGTCACACTGATATCTGTGTTTTCTGAGATGCTCGCCATTCCCTTCATCTATCCAGTACATGGCCATGTCACAGAGCTTGGAAGTGGTACATATCTTGGACACAAAACCATGAGCCTATTCTGGAGATTGGCCAGAATTCAGAAAGAAAATTGGAAATTACTAAGATCGTTGGTGTTGCCCATCCTTAAGGAAAGCTGCAATCCATTCATTAATTGGGCAGGATGAATGCTGGGAAGCTTTCTACAAGACAGGACAAATCCATTGATGCATTCTCTTTTCTAATGTCTACAACCACGGACATAGTGGGATACACAGACATAGAAACACTCGCTTTGTCAAACGTCTTACTAGAAACAGTTCAACCCAAAAAAAAAACCACCTTTCCTACCTATTCTCAGAACATGAGACAAAATCATAAACCCAAAACCACACCCATATTGGCACCTCCTTCCCCCAAGTAGGTCTGTGACTCTAGGGAGTGTCCTCTGACTGGTGGGCCATACAATTTTCCCCTGAAAAGTCCTGTCCTGTCTCAGGTCTGTTCTCCTTGACCAACTCTGTTAAGTTGTCAGAAGCTAGTGTTTAGCCACTACCTGCTTTCTCAGGAAAGGCCCTTCTTCAGAGCTCTCCTTGCTTTTGCCATCCTAACATCAGTAGGTACAAAGAAAGACTGACTCTGTCCTTGGTAAATCCAAACAAGTGAGCCCATTGGGACTGGGACTGGGACTGGCTCTATGTGCCTGGTTTCCAGTATCCCAATTTCAGAGAGATCCATCACCAAGAAAGTGAGGTGAGGTCACTCCCTTCAGGAACTGAATAAATTCACTGCCTTGTAAACCATTTTGTCCTAATAGTTGCTTCCAAGTGTCCCATTAGATGGAGGCTTCCCCTACTTCCTTTGAAACTTTCACAAGTTAGAATGGTATGTCAACCTTAGGAACCCGGGAATAGCTATCCACACAGGCCTGGTTTGGTCAATCTCCTCTACATTAAGAAGAGAGAGGCTGATTCAGACACATCCCTTCATCCTGACCAGGGTGATTGCCATGGAAGATGACTTTTGCTCTCGCAGATCCTTCATAGCTGACTATATCTTCTCCAGGATTCATTTCTGCATGGACTTTGGAGGTTCTCAGCAGGTGGAAGATCCCCTACATTCCTGTATTGTAAGACCAACTCTGTCCCTGCTTTTCTTTAAATTTAGGTTGATAGAACAGTGTATTCTTAGGGCTAATAAAATGTTTGATTTGAGTTAGGAATAATCCTGCGGGATGAATAATGGTATTGGGAACCTGAGATATTTATAAAAATATAGAGGTTAAATATATGAATGAAAACCGAAATCTAGGTAATTTTGAAGCCCAGAAGGGCATTGGGCCCTTGATTGGGATACTTAACTTTGATTTACATTGTGTACAGATGTCTCAGATAAATAGATATACAATGGCATCGGACCTTGTAGCTTGGATGATTGAATGTTGAAGAGAACATCCAGTCAAAAAAGGATAGTAGGTAGAATTAGGTACAGAGTTGGTTTAGGAAGAAGAGTGAGTATAGGATTTGGAACAAAAGTTCTGGAGCATTAGGGTTGTGGTTAGAGAGTGAAAGTGAACATAAGTTCATGTGAAGGGTCAGTCACAATGGTGAACTGGTGAAAATATGCAGGAAACCACATATCTTTAGAGACATTATGAAATCAGGCAAAGTATAAAGTGAGTGATATGATTATGCATTTTCAACAGGGTTGAGTTTGAATATATAATCTTAGGAAGAAACAAATTTCCCCTTCCTCTCCTGTTTTCTCTTTTCTTTCCACTATACAAAGTCTAATCTGGGACAGAAAAGATCCGTCCTTTATAGGGCATATCAGGACATATACAGGATTGCCTGGAGCCCTTAGTTTGGGTAATGATTTAGCAGATAAAACTACGCATGACATACATATTTTCTCTACAGTAGAAGAAGCTACAAATTTTCATAAAAAATTCCATGTCAATGCTAATACTATACATAAGCGCTTTAAAATAACTAAGGAACAAGCTAGACAAATAATAAAACAATGTCAAAATTGTGTGACCATTTTACCACAAGTTAATCTTGGAGTCAATCCTAGAGGATTGATACCTAACCATATTTGGCAGATGGACGTCACAAACTTGCCAGAATTTGGAAAATTAAAATATTTGCATGTTACAGTTGATACTTCTTCTGAATTTTTGATGGACTCCCTTCATGCCGGAGAAAAAAAACTAAAGATGTTATAGCTCATTGCTTACAAAATTTTGCCACTGTGGGCATTCCAAAACAGTTAAAAACAGATGTTGCCCCTGGTTATACTTTTACCTCCTTTAAAGAATTTTGCTCATCATTTTGCATTACTCATATAACAGGAATCCCATACAATCCGCAGGGACAAGGCATAGTTAAATGAGCTCATCAAACTATTAAAACGTACTAATTAAACGAAAAAAAAGGAATTGGGAAGGGGTATATATTCCCCAAAGATAAACTTAAAATAACCCTTTTTACTCTAAACTTTGGAAATTTGGATTCATCAGGGCTTAGTCCTGTGGAAAGGCATATGTGTCCAAAAAATGTACATAAGCCCAAGGTACTTTGGAAGGATATTCTAACAGGACAATGGAAATGTCCTGACCCAGTAATTGTCTGAAGTTGGAGGTCTGTTTGTGTGTTTCCACAGGGAGAACAGCAGCCGATTTGGATTCCAGAGAGACTAACTAAAGCGATTTCTACAGATTAAAAGAATATGATTTGGCTCAAATCCATAACAGCTGATATCCAGAACTCCAGTTTGGCTATTCTTACATCTGTGACAAATCCAGGATGCTTTTTTCAATATCTATTTTATTATTACCCTTTCCCATGTCATGAAGTTCTATTTTGTTTTTTGAGCTCATACAAACCTAGGTTAATGTTTTGCTGATCAGTTCTATTTTTGGACTATAGAGTTTTTAGACATTGCAATGGAGATTTCACCTGTAAAATGTTATAAGGCCTTTACTCTTATGTTATGTGTTGTATGTATTATATTACGTGTGCACACTTGTGTTTTTTGTTATATGTTTGAATGTACGTATGTCCATATATCATATATGATGAGCGCTCATGAAAAAATGGATCCAAATATATTTTTATACACTTGATGTAAATGTTTTAATTTAAATTGGGTAAACACCTGTTGAGGATTGTTTTAAAATGTGTACAAAAAAGGAGGTTAACAGATCTGTTTGTTTACTTTCACAATTTCTTTTCATTATATTTAATAATTCTCTTCAAGACAATGTAAATTGTTAAGAAAATTGTTTTCTTTTAGTACCTTCTGGAATGTTACATAATTTTTCTTTGGCCATTATTGCCAAAATTCCTATCTTCATCCCAGTGCCTGTAAAGACAAAGATAAAACCAATCTACAGCTTCTGCAATAGCCATCACTGAACTGCTTGCAGAACTTGCCTGGACTATGTATCACCTGTATGCATTGTGAACTCACCTGCATGCATTGTGAACAATATGTTGGTGAATTGACTTGTGGTAGTGTTGGGGTATTTTTGCTGATGATGCCATCGGTGGTACAATTTTTCCAAAAGGAGCCGTCAATTGGCTTGGTGTATCTTCCTCCCTTCTGCTGTCATGGTCGTTCAGCTAAAATTTGGGGGCCAACAGAGGTGAGACAAAGAACCTCACCCCCCGCTGGTACAAAGACCTCTCCACAGGTGTCACTGTATACTGGACCTGTAGCTAGTGACGGGTAAGATCCAATTGCAATGGTACCAATCTAAGACTGGAGGCTGATACCTTGAGGTCAGCTCATTCGATAATGGGTAAGCACCATATGTACTATTGGACAACCTAAGGCAGGCATGGTCCCTAAGCCACATGCTTGTTCTTTAAACAGAGAGGGGGAGGTGTTGAGAGGCACAGCCCAAGGGGCCAAACAAACTTTCAGACTGCCAGCTGATGATTGGCTAACAGCGGCCCCAGCAACATCAAGCTAATTGGCTCCTCTGCGGTGATGCTCATTGGAGATGCTCATTGAGCAGTTTCCCCACCCTTTCAGACTGCAAGCTGATGATTGGCTCACAGCAGCCCCAGCAATATCTAGCTGATTGGCTCCTCTGTGGTAATGCCATTGGGCTGTTTCCCCACCCTTTCAGACAACGGAGCTGCTCATTGTGGGACTTTTTGGGCTCTGCCCACACGACCCAGCCAATCGACCTCAAGAGAAGGAGTGTGGAGGTTGAGAGCTTGTGGGAAGCCAGTAGTGGCAGTTGGGCTCTGAGGGTTTTTCCCGAGGAGCTAATTTTTAGTCATGTGTGGTTCTAAAAGTAAGGTTAGTTTCTTTTGACAAGTGGCTCCTGAATTGTGCCCAGCCAGATTGCAGCAATCCTAAAGTGATGGAGAAAAAGAACCCAAACAGAATAGAAATACAAGCAGTTTAGAGAGGCATGGTGTATAGTTGGATTTACCTTTTGCATGATAAAGGGTAGGTGTTATAAATCTAGTCAATTTTAAATTGAAATAGTTCTCCATTTGTTTTATAGTTAACAAATATGTGAATTCCTATCTCCCTTTATATGTAGCCTATTTAGCACATGTATTTTTGTATGTACATATAGAATCCTACCTGGTATCACATGTACATTTTTGTTAGATGGCTGACTTGGCAGATACAAATTTTTAGAAGAGGTCACTCCTCCTAAACGTTGTTGGAATTGAAAATTAAAACTATGGGTGAGCTTCCTTGTTGAACAATATAATACATAAATCCATGTTCAGTAAAATGAATAGTTTTGGATCTGTGGATGTTATATATTTCATGATGAATTTCGATTGGCATATATATTGCTACCTTTTAATGCCTCTCTCTCTCTCTCTCTCTCTCTCTCTATATATATATATATATATATATATATATATATATATATATATATATATACATACATACACACACACACTCTCCAGATTTTTCAGAATGTAAAATATATGTGTCTTATTATACAATCCCTAAATGCATTCATATTCATGAATGTGGATTTATAACCAAATGTTCACAAAGTTATTTTCAGAAATATTCATCCACCTTAAATACATATTGTATCCTAGTACTGAAATCAAAATTCAGTGAATGGTGCATAGAAGTCCTAATTTTTCTACAGTAACTGACCCACTTTAACATCAATGCAAGTAGATTCCTATGGGACATGATGTGTATTTTGACCTTCATTTTTATTCAACACTGTTACATGACTATTTCTTCAGTTTATGCACATCATAGGATATATATTTCATTCACAATTTTGCAAATTGATAGGCTTTTGTTTCACTTTTAATCACTACTTGCTTCAGTACACAAGTATTCCTCTATGTTTTTTAACTGGTCTTTTCATGATACTTCATTTTATTTTAGATTTCAATAATCACTTTTAAAGCAAAGCTCACACACTCTTCATGATAAACCATAAACCTAATATTACCATTAGATGTATAAATGGTTGTAATGAATGTATGTATCTCAATATAAGATTTCCTGTAAATTTGTAAATATCAATTCAATCCAATATTTAAAGTTGGAACCAGTAATATTATTTATTCACAGTATGGTCTATTCATTCATTTTATCTATATTCCTAGACACAGGGAACACCTATTTGTACACCCTATACTAATTTATACACCTTCAAAATATTGCCCACAGAAATGGTGGAAGAAATACTCATGTCACCTGATCTACATATGCACTTTATCACAGTAATATTCTGGAAACAAAATGCAAAGTTCACACTTATGACTGTGCCAAAGCCTAAATGGAAAGTGTGCATGGATTACTAACAATATCCATGTCCAGATTGCCTAATTCTCTCAAATGTCAATCCTATTGGTGACTAAATATTTGATTCTTTCTAAGATTTTATACTCAACCTCTACCCTGTTGAAAATGTCTAATCCTATCACTCAATTTATACTTTGCCTGATTTCTTAATATCTCCATTGATATCTGCTTCCCCATATATTTTCCCCAGTTCATCATTGTGTCTGACTCTTCACATGTGGTGACATTTACATTCACTCTCTACCGCAAAACCCTATTGCTAAAGAACTTTTTGTCCAAATCCTATACTCACTTTTCTTCCTAAACCTACTGACTATCTTCCTAATCCTACCAACTATGCCTATATGAGTGGATGTTTTCTTCTACATTCAATCATCCAATTTTCAAGGTCCTATGCCATTGTATATCGATTTATCTGAGACATCTGTTTAGAAGATATTTAAAAGCTAAGTATCCCAATCAAGGGCCCAATGCTCTTCTGGGCTTCAAATCTTACCTAGATTTCTGTTTTTATACTTATATTTCACCTATATATTCTTGTAAATATCACAGGTTCCCAATACCATTATTCATCCAGCAGAATGATTCCTATCCCAAATAAAACCTGTTATTACCCTAACCATACACTGTTCCCTCAATGTAACTTTACAGAATAGCAGGGAAAAAGTTGGTCTTACACTACAGGAATGTAGGGGATCTTCAACCTGCTGAGATCCTCAAAGGACCATGCAGAAATGATTTCTGGAGAAGTTGTAGGCAGCTATGAAGGACCTGAGGGAGGAAAACTTAACTTCCATGGTAAACAACCTGGTCAGAATGAAGGGATGTGTCTTTATCAGCCTCTTTCATCTTAATGTAGAGAAGATTGACCAAACCAGGCCTGTGTGGAGAGCTGTTCTCGGGTGCCTATGGTTGATATACCATTCCAACATGTGAAAATGTCACAGGAAGTAGGGGCACCCTCCATCTCATGGGACCCTTGGAAGTAACTCTTAGGACAAAGTGGTTGCCAAGGCAGTGACTTCATTCACTTCCTGATTGAGGTTACCTCACATAACGTCCTGGGTGATGGAACTCTCTAAACGTGGGATTCAGAAAGCCAGGCAAGCACAACCAGTCCCAGTCCCAGTCCCAGTGGTCTCACTTTTTTTGGATTTACCAAGGACAGAGTCTGTCTTTCTTGGTACCTACTGATGTGAGGATGGCCAAAAGACAGGAAAGCTAAGAAGAGGGGCCTTTCCTGATAAAGCAGGTAGTAGCTCACCACTGGCTTCTGACAACTTCACACAACATTCTTCCCTCAATGCAGCACAAAGGTCCCTTTCACTCATGAAGAGGAGGTCCAACCCTCAACTGTTCTGTAAAAGAACTTCAGAGAGAGAGGTTAAAGATTCCTGCAAAGCTGTTATGGAGGTTTCTAATATATTTAAGTTTTGGTCTATTTCTGCTTCTAACTGGGTCATTTGTTGTGTCCCATGGACCAGGGCAGTGGTTCCTGTGCCCACCCTTGTGGCAACTCCTATTCTTTATAGGATGGCTAAAGTGAGGGACATATGTTCCCAGTGAAACCGGGTTGTATGTCCCACCTATTCGATCTTCAAATGAACCTGTGTCATGATAGAGCATTCTGGGTAACATATGCACCATTACACAATTAATCACATCCGTTTTTCATTTCATGAAAACATCAACAATGTTTTAGTATATAGAATTCTACTGTTGTAGGGACGGACAAGGCAAGGCACCTAAGATAGCACCAAAGACAGTGAAACAGTCCTATTTGGTTGCACCCAGATTCAGAGGGCATTGCTTCGGTTGTAATCAATTAATCTTCTGAATTCCAAGTTTAGGTAGTTTCAGAATTTTGTACCCAACATGTAAGAGAAGTGGCTCAGAAGATCACACTCTGCAGAAGTTCACAAAAGCTGTTTTTGTTTCTGTTTTTTTTCTCTGTTCTGGGCAAGTTAACTTTTCAAGGACAACTGGGTGGGGGAGAGGTTTTACTTCCCTTTCTTTTTTTCCCCTTGCCAGCTGTTACCATGGAGCCCAGATGGTAACTTCTTTATCTTAGAAATGTTGCCATCTCTGTGAAGCCCCATTTCAAGGCCAGAGGAATTGTTCACATATTTTGTGAAAAACTAGTAAGGGGGTGTCTAGCTTAGGAGTGCTGATTATTTTTAGCCAGTGGCCAAGTGGAACAGGGCAACATTAAAAGAGGAAGGTTATCTACACTGAAATCGTTTATAGGGACTTTTTTGCTGAAAGTCCTAAAGTCAGCCATGGTGAAGACTCCTGGAGAAGGTCAGTGAAAACTTTTCTGTGGGCCTGGTACAGAGGGGGGAGACAGAGAAGTCGGGGCTTAGAGCAGCTTCATGGATCTGAGAATGAGAAAGGAGAGATGTAAAAGAATAATGGGAAAGGGGTTTGGGATATTCCTAGCAACAAAACTTGAGCAGTAGAACAGGTAGAGCAGAGGGGAAGAAGGGAGTGAGTATCCACAAAGCCTGTGAGGGACTTTAAATTTTTAGTAACCTGTTTTCAGTGATGAAAGAGCAACTTTAAAGGCCATTTTCATTACATTTGGATAAGGGTCTGAGGGCTCTCCTCAGCTGGTTTGAGCTATGGGTTAGCTGGAAAGAGGACCTGGTGGGACCCAGTGCGGGCAGTGACAAGAGAAGAGAGGAGTGAGTCGGTGGAGGGGTACCTCAGTACCTGCTTCTCAGCCAGGGGGCAATGGTCTGAGAACCGGTGTTGGTTTGGGTTTTTGATCTAGTAATTGAAGGGAAGAAATCAGGTTGCTGAGTTTGGAGTGACAGCAGATAGTCTGGAGAAGAAGGCTGAGGGTGAGGATCTATTGGAGAAGCATAGTTCAGGATGTGAGCGAAGGAGGGAAAAGGCCTCCACATAGGGGAATCTCCTTTTACCCTTTTGAGCACTTGCAGAAGTTAAAAAGGTCACACAGTATTTGAGGATCTAGAGACCCCTCTGGGGGCCATGGGTTTTGGTTATCTAATTGGTCATATGGCCAATGCTGTGTACAGAATTTGATGAGGAGTTCGGGTTCCATCAGGAAGCCCCTGTATGCTCACATCCCCATGACTTACAGAAGAAATTGGCTTTTCCTCCACACAGCTGTTGCTGTTTGTGGCTTTGATTGTCTGCCGGGCAAACATAGTAATCTAGGCTAGCCAACCTGCACCTGGCTTACCTGTCCCGACATCCATAATGTTTGTTTCCATTATTTATGGTACAAAAGGTATTTAATGGAATTTTAGTGGGATCCTCTTCATCAGGGATATCCTAATAGGAAAGACCTATAGCCAGCTAAAAAATGTCTGGGTGGAGAAATGGCCACCAGGTCCCAAAGTGGGCTATATGTGAGATAGATTATACTTCTTCTCCAGTAGGATTTGTGATCAGCCATCGCTGCTGAAAGGGCTGATGAGGGTTAGAACTACTGGTGGTCAAGGAGAGACTCTATAGCTTCATCCACCTGGCGAATACACAATTTGAAAGGGTTACCAGTCTCTTCCAGTTTCCAGGCAGAGTCTGGACAGGGTGCAGGCTTGAGATGAGAGGCCAGGATCCAGGAAGTGATTCTGTCTACCTTTACCACTGTAGGTGTTATAAGTAGAACCTGGTATGGTCCTTTCCAGTGGGGTTCCAGGGATGACACCTGATGTTGTCTTACATAGACAAAGTCTCCTACTTGATATTGATGTGGAGTCCCCTCATCTCCAGGTTGGTAGGCAGTGGCCAGCTGTTTTCACAGGTATCGCTGAGTTCTTTCAACAGCTGTAAGTCTGTCAAGCATGGTGGTGTGGAAGGGATCGTTAGGTCTTTGAGTTGGGTTAGGTCTCTTACTGGAATAGGGGCCCCATAGGGAATTTCATAGTGGGTGAGGTTACACAAAGAAACAGAGAGAGAATTTCTTGCATGAAACATTGCATAAGGCAGAAGCATTGTCCAATCTTTTATGTCGGTCTCTAAGCTTAATTTCATTAAGGTCTCTTTAATGGTTCTATTCATTCATTCTACCTGTCCTGCACTCTGTGGTCTATAAGCACAATGTAATCCCCAGGGTACTGGCTAACCCCTAACGTACCTGGGTCATGAATGCAGGTCCATTATCAGACTCTGTTACCTTAGGCAGGTCGTATCTTGGAAAAAAATCTTCCAGGATCTTCTTGACCACCATTTGTGCTGTTTCTTTCTTTCTTTCTTTCTTTCTTTCTTTCTTTCTTTCTTTCTTTCTTTCTTTCTTTCTTTCTTTCTTTCTTTCTTTCTTTTTGGTGGGGAAGGCTTTAATCCATCCTGAAAATGTATCTACAAAGACTAGGAGATATTTAAGTCCATACCTTGCATGCTTAATTTCAGTAAAGTTCACTTCCCAGAATTGTCCTGGTCTTTTTCCTCCTAGGTGCTTTCCTCCAGGAAGCTTGGAAGGGTAAGCATAAACCAATTGATGGACCCGACAGGCTTTTGTTACCCATTCAGTCCTTTTGCTGTGATTTGGTTAGTGGAAAACTCTGTTCTTGATCCTTCAGGAATGCCTGCAGTTTCTTTGAACAAAGTTGAGTGAGTTGATGTACATTTTCTACTGACATAGTTAGAGCCATGACTATAGGAGTTTTTACTGAAGGATTTAGAAATCCCACTTGGTTGCCTTCAGGGTAAAAAGTTATTTTGGCCCAGAGCTTGCTGAGCAGATCTCTGCCCATCAATGGGGCCAGGCATTCTGTGATTACTAGGAAGGATTGATGGATTTTCCATTTCCCAGGTCCATGGTCCTCTTAGTTGTCCAAGCCCGATACTTACTGCCATTTGCCCCTTGAACTAGAGACCTTTTATTTGATAGATGGCCCAATGGGGCCTTAAGGGCTGAGTATATTGCCCCTGTATCCACTTCAAAGTTTACTGGGGTCCCCTACACTTCAAAAGTTACCCTGAGCTCCGGGAGGGGATGATAGCCCCGACTTTTGGAGTCATCCTCAAGAGTCAGAATGGCTGGCAGGAGTGGCTGTCTCTTTCTAGGGAACTCTTTGGCCCAGTGTCCTTTTTTTTACAGTAGGCACAGTGATCTGAGGCAAGGAGTGGTCTCTGGCGTGGGCCCAGGTATCCCTTCCTGTCTCCCTGTTTCTTAATTTCTGGCCTATTTGTTGTTGTGACCAGGACCTTAGTCAGCGCCTTAGTCTGTCTTTTGTTTCTTTTATCCTCCCTTTGTTCCCTTCTCTTCCTCAGTTTCTCTCTTAAAGTATACCTTCTCGGCTTCTCTGACTAAATCTCTCAAAGTCATATCTTGTAATCCATCTAAGCATTTTAACTTTCTTTTAATATCTGGGGCAGCTTGTCCAATAAAGGCCATTGTGACAGATGACTTTTGATCCTCTGCCTGAGGATTGAAAGGAGTATATCTTCTATATGCCTCCATAATTCTCTCTAGAAACATAGAGAGAGGTTCTTCAGGCCCTTGAATAATCTCTCTTACCTTGGCCTAATTAGTTGGTCGCCTAGCGGCCGCATGGAAACCCACTATTAGAGCCCAGTGATAAGTGAACAGATGCTCCCTACCTTCAAAGATTTGGGGGCCACAGTTGGGTTGGTTCAAAGGAAAGCTGGCTTTGATTATCTTGGGAAGTTGTGTCAGTCACGCATCTGGTCAGAGGATTTTTTTTCCAGCTTCCAGGAGTATTCTATTTTGATCCCCTGTCATGAAGACAGTCCCTATGAGTTGTTGGCAGTCATCTCAAGTAGGCTAGTGTGAAAACATCAATGACTCAACCAGACCTGTGTGCCAGGTGGGGTGCTCAGAAAAAGGGGGATTGTTATATTTCCAATTATGTACGTCTGAAGAGGAGAATGGCCCAAACTGGTAGGCTTGCATTTTTTCCCCCATGGCCGTCGTCAATCTTTGGCCCATAGGGATGGAGGGGGAGCATCATGGGAGTTCCAGTGTTTTCAACTATTCACTGCTGGCGAGTTCCTATAGCCGGGCCAGCTTCCTCAAGGGAAGGAAGGGCTGTGTGTGCCACTGGGGAGCTATCTGGAGGGTGCTGTGCTCCTCCAATTGCAGAGAGGCTGAGTCAGCAGCAGGGGAATCACTTAGAGGGTGTTGGGGATTGGGGGAAGAGGGCAGGGGATAAGGAGGGGGAGGAGAATCCAGTAGAGTCAAATCTTTTGACTCAGGGAGAACAGAGGGTGGAGAAGGAAGAAGAGCAGAGGGTTTGAGAGATCATGGGGGAAGGAGTAGGAGCAGGGGCAGCGGTAAGGAAAGGCTTCACCCATGGAGGAGGAGATTTGCAGAGGTCCTGCAAAGTTAAGATATATGGCGGAATGATCCAGATGGCTATGTGGCCCTGGCTAAAAGACAATATCTCTAACTTTTTAAATTAGTGGGAAGTAGAAAGATCCTTCTAGAGGCCATCCGACTCGAAAGGTGGGTCATTCTGAGGCACAGAGCGTCTTCCAGGTCCAGTGTTTTACTAAATAAAAAAGATTCTGAGCCCTTATGTGGACTTTGGGCCAGTGATCAATGGTCAGGGACAGAGGCATTGAAGTGCTCTGTCCCATAATGAAAGATACACAAATAGTGAAAGCCACGACACATGGGGTCTCACATTCGCCGCTGCTGGATTTCAGTGGAACCTCCATATGAAAAGGTCGGGCAAGCCTTGGAGGAAGAGACCACAAAGAGATTGTCACATGCAACAGCAAAGGGTTTATTGGGGGTCCAGCATGCTGGGGCTCAGAGCTCAATTGAAAAGAGATGAGAGCCCTGAGAACACCTTAAGCAGAGTTTATATAATTTTCTTGGAGAGGGCAGGGAGGAAAGTTTATTGATGGGTCCGGGTGAGTGGGCAGTGTGCGTGCACACGGGTGAGGGAGTACATTCTGCAGTTTGGCAGTTGGGGAGAGCACATTCTGGGAACAAGATTAGCAAAGAGTTCTCAAGATTTCAAAAGTGTTTTGTTAAGCATACAGAGAAACAGGAAGTGACAAGTACCTATTTTATTAACCTTTCACTACCGACTATCCCTTTTTGACTGGATGTTCTCTTCTACATTCAATCATCCAAGGTACAAGGTCCTAGGCCATTGAATATTGATTAATCTGACACATCTGTGCAGAACCTAATTCAAACCTAAGTATCCCAATCAAGGGCCCAATTCTCTTCTGGGCTTCAAAACTTACCTAGATTTCTGTTTTCATACATGTATTTCACCTATATATTCTCATACATATCACAGGTTCCCAATACCATTATTCATCCAGCAGAATGATTCCTAACCCAAATCGAAAATGTTATTAACACTAACCGTACACTTTCCCCTCAATCTAACATTACAGAGAGGAGGGACAGAGTTAGTCTTATAATACAGGAATGTAGTGGATCTTCCACCTGCTGAGAACCTCAAAGGTCCATGCAGAAATGTCCACTGGAGAAGACGTAGGCAGCTATGAAGGACCTGGGAGAGTAAAAGTCATCTTACATGACAAACAACCTGGCCAGGATGAAGGGTTGTGTCCAAATCAGCCTCTCTCGTCCTAATGTAGAGAAGATGGACCAAACCAGGCCTCTGTGGAGAGCTGTTCCCAGGTTCCTATGGTTGATATACCAATGTAACTTGTGAAAGTGTCACAGAAAGTTGTGGCAGCCACCATCTCATGTGACCCTTGGAAGAAACTGTTAGGACAAAGTGGTTGCCAAGCCAGTGAACTCATTCAGTTCCTGAAGGAAGTGACCTCACCTCACTTCCGTGGTGATGGAACTCTCTGAACATGGGATCCAGGAAGCCAGGCATCCAAGCCAGTCTCAGTCACAGTCCCTGTGGGCTCACTTGTTTGGATTTACCAAGGACAGAGTCAATCTTTCTTGGTACCTACTGATGTGAGAATGGCCAAATACCAGAAAAGCTCTGAAGAGGGGCCATTCCTGAGAAAGCAGGAAGTGGCTCACCACTAGCTCCTGACAACTTCACAGAGTTGACCAAGGAGACCAGATCTGATAAAGCACAGGCCATTTTGGGAGAACATAGTATGGTCCAGAAGTCAGAGGACACTCTGGATAGTCACAGACCTACTTGAGGGAAGCAGGTGCCTTTTTGGGTGTTGGTGTGGGTTTGTGGTTTTGTCTCATGTTCTGAGAATAGGTAGGAAAGACAGTTTTGTGGTTTGGAGTGAAATGTTTCTACTAAATCGTTTCACAGGGCGTGTGTTTCTATGTCTGTGTATCTCACTGTGTCCGTGGTTGTAGACATTAGAAAAAAAGAATGCATCAATGGATGTGTACTGTCTATTAGAAAGCTTCCGAGCATTCATCCTGCCCAATTAATGAATGGACCAGGGCATGCATAATCAATGGGTAACACCTGCTATCTTCCTAAGTTCCAGTTTTCTTCCTGAATTCTGGCCACTCTCCAGAATAGGCTCATGGTTTTGTGTCCAAGATATGTACCACCACCAAGCTCTGTCACATGGCCATATACTGGATAGCTGAAGGGAATGGCGAGCATCTCAGAAAACTCAGATATCAGTGTGACTACTAACATCTCAGTGGAGAAACCGTGGTTGGGCCTTTTGCTTAACAATTGTTCTTTTCCCCTGAGTCAGGAAGGACTTTGCCTCAGGCCAACCCGTTTGTGAAGCCTGAAGAAAACCGTTTTCAAATGGAAATGAATGGGCATCACCTGTGTCTCTTTGCTTAATTGCTTTGGAAAGGGATGTGTCTGAATCAGGCTCTTGGCCCAGTGTGAGGCTGTGGCTTAGATTGTCAGCACCTGATGGATGTAAAGAAAGATCCCATGTATGCATCCAACACCAAAATGGCCAAAAGAGCAGTCATTGTGGGTGAATTCTCTTGTCTTTCTCTGTAAGTTTCCTGACCTCCATCAAGTGAGAATAAGGATCCTTTGGGTCTATTGAGTTCTTTAAAGCCCTGCAGAGACTAGCCCATTGGTGCTTAAGTTTTATCATGACTCCAATACACATAAATAATCTAAATCCCACAGTCAGTAGGCCTCAAATTGGAGAAGTGGAGCAGTATTAAATGCAGGCCTATTGGATCACTCCTGTTTCACAGGAAGGGTGTCCAGGCCACTCAAACTTTAGGCAAACGAGGGGCAAGGGAGCTTATTTTGGATACTGTCTTGTACTGTGCTCCTCATGGAAACCTCTAGCAAGAGGTTATGTTCAGTGTCTATATGAAATAAAATGAGGGCCATGTGGGATTTTTTTTGGTTTCAATTGTTTTCATTTGTGTGGCGGTTGGAAGAGGTGACTGGGTCCACCTGGGCTTGAACAGTGGCGTGATTCCCCTTAGAGAGTGAGTTCTGAAACTGACCTCAGAGAAGTATTGCCATGACTTGTGTTGGGATTTTAGGAGGACACGCATGAGAGTCGCCCATGGAAACTGAGATATAGGCCCAGGGTACCTTTCCACAGAGCACTGGGAATCTCAGCCAGGATATCACATGATTTTATTCTTAAAGGCATGTCAGCCATAGTTGAGAATCAAAACAAACATGGACCTCACATTGTAGACCTCAATGAGCCTGGCTTCATGTGACCTTTTGGCCACTCTTTGGAAAGTCTTGCCTGTGAGAGTTCTCGATAGCGTTCATTGAAATGAGCATCCTCACCATTTAATGGTTCCTGAATGAATTAAAACCCACAGTGCCTCCAACTTCATCCTTGAAAAATGCCTAGATAAATACCATGAAATTTTTGAATTTCCCATGACCTGGTCGCACTGGGAACATTTGGATGTCCTACATCATTCATGAATCTATCAGGCAGTGCCTTGATTGACTGGGATTCATAAAAATGGTGTAGAACAGAGATACCAGTAAGTTGGAGCCTACTGAGTGGTGGGCCTAGAGCAGAGGTGGGAAGGTGTATGATAAAACATCTTTGTGAGGCCATGTCAATCTGCCATTAGCTTCCAAATTGCTTGTGACTGACATGGTGCAGCCAGCAGAATGTTCAATGAAATGGCATATTGTTATATGGAGAGGTTTCAGGGCAATGTTCAGAACCAGGTTTCTATGGACAAGGGGGCAAGCTATGAGGGATAGAAGCCTGCTTGGTGCATTCTCCTGAGAACCCTGACCCACCGCACAAGACAGAACTCCCTCCACCAGTGTGTCCCATTTGAACTCCTTGTATATCGTGAAGCAAATACCAAAGTCCCAGTGCAGCAGCAAGAAACACCATGAAAATTGGAGGATGACCAAATGGCTTCAAAGTCCCCCAGGGAGACACTTAGCCCACAATGGCCACAGTTTACCTACAAAGAGAGAATTCAGCACTGCTACCTCATGTACATTGGAAAATAAGAATCCATGTCCTCCAGGTCACATAGATGCAGACCCAGCTTTGATGGTCTCACTAGAAAGAAATCAAAAGCTCCTGAAAACAATATATATTTCAAGTGCCCAACCACATAGGCAGTTTCCCAAGAAGTCTTTAGGGCACCAGAGCTCCACATTTGAGAAATGTTTACCGTGTCCCTTACTTTGGGAAACTCCTCTAACACCTCCAAGGTTGTGAACTCCTGAGCATATTCCATTCCAGATATGTATTCACAGATTTTCTAACTCTTCTTCTCTAATTCTGTATTACTTGGGGCGGAGTTAATTACAATAAATTTTTCTGGAAGAGAATGGGAAGATTTTTTTGTAGCACATATTTGCATACACATTGTGTTCATTTTCCAATTTTCCATTCGAAATACTGATTCCCTGACACTAACCCATAGCTTGCTAGACTCTGACTACTAATCCTAATTTGATGGAGAAAAATAACTCAAACAGAATAGAAATACAAGCAGTTCAGAGGAGGGGTGGTGTATAGTTGGGCTTGCCATTTGCAATATATAGGTTTGGAGTTATTAATCTAGTCAATTTTTAATTGAAGTAGTTCTCCGTGTGTTTTTAAAGTTAACAAATATGTGAATTCCTGTCTCCCTTTCTCTGTAGCCTATTAAGCACATGTATTTGTATATGCACATATTGAATCCTACCTGGCATCACACGTACATACTTGTGAGGTGGCCAACTTGACAGATACAAATTGTGGAACAGAAAATTCAACCTATGGGGGAGCTTCCTAGTTGAACAACATTATATATAAATTCATGTTCAGTAAAATAAATATTTTTGGATATGTGGATCATATAAATTTCACGATGAATTTTGATTGGCATATATATTGCTACTTTTTAATTGCTCTGTGTGGGTTTTGTGTATATATATATATATATATATATATTCCCCAGATTTTTCAAAATGTAAAATATATGTGTCTTATTATACACTCCTAAATTCATTAATGTTCATATATTTGGATTTCTAATCAACTTTTCACAAGATTATTCTCAGAAATATTCATCCACCTGAACTACATATCTGTTTCCTAGTACTGAAAACTAAATTCAGTGAATGGTATATACAAATGCTTATATTTCTACAGTAACTTACCCAGTTTAACATCGGTGCAAGTAGATTCCTATGTTCCATGATGTCTATTTTGACGTTCATTTTTATTCAACACTGGTATATTAGTTTTCTTCATTTTATGCACATCATACGATATATATTTCTTCCACAATTTAGCAAATTTATAGGCATTTGTTTCACTTTCAATCACTTCCTGCTTCAGAACACATGTATTCCTCCAGCTTTCTTGACTGGTTTTTTCATGAGACTTCTTTCTGAACACATTGTTTTCGATTTCCATAATCACTTTTGGGGCAAACTCACACACCCATCATGATAAACCATAACTCTATTATTACCATTAGATGTATAACTGTTTGGAATGAATGATTGTATATCAACATAAAATTTCTTATGTATTTTCAGATATCAATTCAATCCAATATTAAAAGTGGAACCTGTTATATTATTTATTCACAGTATGGTCTATTAAGGCATCATCTGTATATTCATAGACCCAGGGTCTATGTATTTGTATCCCAAATACTAATTTATAAGTCTTTAAAATATTGCTTTCAGAAATGGTGGAAAAAATACTCTAGTCACCTGATATACATATACATTTCATCACAGTAATATTCCTGACACAAAATGCAAGGGTCACACTTATGACTGTACCAAAGCCTAAATTGAATGTGAGCATGTATTACTAACAACATCCATGTCCTGGTTCCCTAATGCTCTCAAATATTATTCCTATTGGTGACTACATATCTGTTTCTTCCTAAGATTATATATTCAAACTCAACCCTGTTAATAATGTCTTATCCGACCACTCACTTTGTACTTTGCCTGATTTCCTAATGTCTCCATTGATATCTGCTTTCAAATACCTTTTCTCCAGTTCATCATTGGGAATGACCCTTCAAATGTGCTGACATTTACATTTACTCTCTCACCAAAACCTTATTGCTAAAGAACTTTTGGTCCAACTTCTAGACTCACTCAAATAGGTTCTTCAAAGCCCTGCAGAGGGAAGCCCAGAGATTCTTGGGTTTTCTCATGACTCCAATTCACATAAAGTATCTAAACCCCACAGTCAGTAGGCCTCAAATTCGAGAAGCAGAGCAGCATTAATGGCAGGCCTATTTGATCACTCCTGGTTCACAGGAAGGGTGCCCAGGCCACCCTGACTTTAGGCAAATGAGGGGGAAGGGAGCTTATATTGGACACTGTCTTGGACTGTGTCCCTCATGGAAACCTCTAGCAAGGGATTATGATGAGTGTCTACATGGAAGAAAATGAGGGCCATGTGGGAGTGTTTTGTTTTTAATTGTGGTCACTTGTGTGGCGGTTGGAAGAGATGAATGGGTCCACCTGGGCTTGAACTCTGCTGTGATTCCCCTTAGAAACGGAGTTTTGGAAATGACCTTAGAGATGTATTGCTATGAATTGTGTTGGGATTTTTGGAGGCCAGGCATGAGAGTCGCCCATGCATGACAATACGCCTCAAATTGGAGAAGCAGAACTTAATGTCCAAATCCTTTACTCACCCTTCTTTTTAATCCTACCGTCTATCTTCCTAATCCCAGATAAATACCATGATATATTTGAAATTCCTATGACCAGGTGGCACTGGAGAATCTTTGGATGTCCTGTTTCTGATCATGAGTGTACCAGACAGTGGCTTAATTGACTTGGTTTTATGAAAATGGTGTAGAACAGAGATGCCAGTAAGTTGGAGCCTGCTGAGTAGTGGGCCTAGAGCAGTGGTGTGCAGATGTGTGATAAAATATCTGTGGTGGGGTCATGTGGATCTTCCATTGGCTTCCAAATGGCTTGTGACTGAAATAGTGTAGCCAGCAGACCCTTATATGTAAAGGCATCTCGTTATATGGAGAGGTTTAACGTCAATTTTAAGAAACAGGTTGCTATGGTCAAGGGGACAAGCTATGTTGGATAGAAGACTTGTTGGTGCATTCTCCTGGAGAACCTGACCCACCACACATGACAGAACTCACTCTAGCATTTTGTCCCAGTTGAACTCATTGTATTTCGTTAAGTAAATACCATACTCCCAGTGCAGCAGCAAGAAACACCACAAAAAGTGGAGGATGACCAAATGGCTTCACAGTCCACATGGGGAGACACTTAGACCCGAGTGGCCACAGTTTACCTACAAAGAGAGAATTCAGCACTGCTCCCTTATGTTCATTAAAAAAAAAGAAACCATGTTCTCCAGGTCACATAGATGCAGACCCATCTTTGATGGTCTCACTACAAATGAAGCTAAAGCTCCTGACAACAACATATATTTCAAGTGCCCGAACTCAGAGACAGTTTCCCAAGAAGTTTTTAGGCCAGCAGAGCTCCATGTTTGTGGAGTGTTTACACTGACCCTAACTTTTGGAAACTCCTCTACCACCTCCAAGGTTGTGAACTCCTGATTATGTTCCATTCTATATATGTATTCACAGATTTTCTAACTCTTCTCCTCTAATTGTGTCTTATTTGGGGTGAAGGTAATGGCAATTCATTGTTCTGGATGAGAGGGAATATTTTTGTGTGGCACATATTTGCATACACATTGGATTCATTTTTTTATTTTCCAATCAAAATGCTGAAACCATGACACTAACCCATACCCTACTAGACTCTGACCACTAATCCTAATATGATGGAGGAAAAATAACCAAAACAAAATAGAAATACATGCAGTTCAGTGGAGGCATGGTGTATATTTGGACTTGCCTTTTACATGATAAAGGGTAGGTGTTATAAATCTACTCAATTTTTGGTTAAAATAATTCTCCATGTGTTTTTAAAATTAACTAATATGTGAATTCCTGTCTCCCTTTCTCTATAGACTATTCAGCACATGTATATTTATATGCACATATAGAATCCTACCTGGTATCACAGGTTAATTTTTTTGTGTTGTCTGACTTGGAAGGTACAAATTGTGAGAAGAGATCCCTCCTCCTAAACGCTGTTGAAACTGAAAATTCAACCTATGGGTGAGCTTCCTAATAGAAAAACATTATACAAAAATCCATGTTCAGTAAAATAATTATTTTTGCATATGTGAATTATATATATTCAATGATGAATTTCGATTAGCATATGTATTGCTACTTTTTATAGTCTGTGTGTATGTTTTGTGTATATATATATATATATATATATATATATATATACATACTCTCCAGATTTTTCAAAATATGAAATATATGTGTCTTATATATACTTCCTAAATTTATTCATGTTGATGTATTTAGATTTATAATCGATTTTTCACAAGATTATTTTCAGAATTATTCATCAACTTGAAATATATATTTGTTTCCTAGTACTGAAAACTGACTTCAGTGAAAGCTGCACACAAATCCTAATATTTCTAGAGTAACTGACCCAGTTTAATATCAACGCAAGTAGACTCCTATGGGACATGACATATAATTTGACGTTCATTTTTATTCAACAATGGTACATTACTATTTCTGCAGTTTATGCACATCGTAGGATATATATTTTATCCACAAGTTCACAAATTTTTAGACATTTGTTTCAATGTCAATCACTTCCTGCTTCAGAACACAAGTATTCCTCCATGTTTCTTGACTGGTCTTTTCATGAGACTTCTTTCCAAAAATATTATATTTGATTTCCATAATCAGTTTGAAGCAAAACTCACACACACTTCAGGATAAACCACAACCCTAATATTACCATTAGATGTATTACTGGTTGAAATGAATGTATGTATATCAATATAAGATTTCCTGAATATTTTTAGATATCAATTTAATCCATTATTTAAAGTTGGAACAAGTAATATTATTTATTCACACTACGCTCTATTCATGCATTATCTCTATATTCATAGACACAGGGTACATCTATTTTTACCCACAATACTAATTTATACATCTTCAAAATATGGCTCCAAGAAATGGTGGAAGAAATACTCATGTTACCTGATCCACATATACATTTTATCACAGTAATATTCTGGTCAGAAAATGCAAACATCACACTTATGATTGTACCAAAGTCTAAATGGAAAATGAACATGGATTTCTAAAAACATCCATGTCCAGGCTGCCTAATGCTCCCACTTGTCAATCTTTTTGGGGACTACATATTTGTTTTTTCCTAAGATTATATATTGAAACTCAATCATATTGAAAATGTCTAATCCAATCACTCACTTTACACTTTGCATGATTTCCTAATGTCTCTATGGATATCTGCTTTCCTACATATTTTCCCCAGTTCATCATTGTGACTGATTCTTCACACGTTCTGACATTCATATTCACTCTCTACCCGAAACCCTATTGCTAAAGAATTTTTGGTCCAAAACTTATACTCACTCTTCTTTTTAAACTTACAAACTGTCTTCCTAATACTACCAACTATCCCTTTTATCCTGGATGTTCTCTTCGACATTCAATCATCCAAGGTACAAGGTCCTATAACATTGTATATCGATTTATCTGAGACATCTGTGCAGAACATAATTCAAAGCTAAGTATCCCAATGAAGGTCCCAATGTCCTTCTGGGCTTCAAATCATACCTAGATTTCTGTTTCCATACTTATATTTTACCTATATATTCTTGTAAATATCGCAGGTTCCCAATACCATTATTCATCCAACAGAATGACTCCTCCCCAAAATCGAACCTGTTATTAACCCTAACCATACACTGTTCCCTCAATCTACCTTTACAGAAGAGCAGGGACAGAGTTTGTCTTACAGTACAGGAATGTAGGGGATCTTCCACCTGCTTAGAAACTCAATGGTCCAAGCAGAAATGATCCCTGGAGAAGTATTAGGCAGCTATGTAGGACCTGAGAGAGCAAAAGTCATCTTCCATGGCAAACAACCTTGTCAGGATGAAGGGTTGTGTCTGAATCAGCCTCTCTATTCTTAATGGAGAGAATATGGACCAAACCAGGACAATGTGGAGAGCTGTTTCTGGTTCCATATGGTTGATATACCATTCTAACTAGTGAAAGTGTCAGAGGAAGTAGGGTATCCTCCATCTCATGGGACCCTTGGAAGCAACTGTTATAACAAAGTGGTTGCCAAGGCAGTGAACTCATTAAATTCTTGAAATAAGTGACCTACCTCACTTCCTTGGTGATGGAACTCTCTGAATTTGGGATCCAGGAAGCCAGGCACACAGAGCCAGTCCCAGTCTCAGTCCCAGTGGGCTCACATGTTTGGATTTACCAAGGACAGAGTCTGTCTTTTTTGGTACCTACTGATGTGAGGATGGCCAAATGCGAGGAGAGTTCTGAAGACGGGCCTTCCCTGAGAAAGCATGTAGTGGTCAGAACAGGCTACTGACAACTTCACAGTGTTTGACAAGGAGACCAGATCTAAGACAAGACAGGCCTTTTCGGGGGAACATAAAATGGCCCACCAGTCAAAGGACACTCTGGATAGTCACAGACTTACTTGGGGGAAGGAGGTGCCTTTTTGAGTGTGTGTGTGAGTTTGTGGTTTTGTCTCATGTTCTGAGAATAGGTAGGAAAGGCGGTGTGTTTGGTTTGGAGTGGACTATTTCTAGAAAGGACTTTGACAAGGCAAGTGTTTCTGTGTCTGTGTCTCCCACTGTGTCCATGGTTGTAGACATTAGAAAAGAGAATGCATCAATGGATGTGTCCTGTCTAGTAGAAAGCTTCCCAGCATTCATCCTGTCCATTTTAGTAATGGACTGCAGGTTGCCTTATCGATGGGCAACACCTACTATCTTACTAAGTTTCTGTTTTCTTCCTGAATTTTGGCCACTCTCCAGAATAGGCTCATGGTTTTTTGTCCAAAATATGTACCACCTCCAAACTCTGTGACATGGCTATGTTCTGGATAGCTGGAGGGAATTGGAGCATCTCAGAAAACTCAGATATCAGTGTGACCAGAAAAGCCTCAGTGGAGAAACCCTGTTTTGGGCCTTTTGCTAACCTATTGATCTTTTGCCCTGAATGTCAGGAAGGTCTTTGCCTCAGTCCACCCCTTTGTGAAGCCTGAAGGAAACAGTTTTCAAATGGAAATGAATGGGCATCACCTGTGGCTCTTTGCTTAATTGCTTTGGAAAGCCATGTGTCTGAATCAGCCTCTTGGCCCTGTGAGAGGCTATGGCTTAGATTTTCAGCGCCTGATGGATCTAAAGAAACATCCAATGTGTGCATCCAAAACCAAAATGGCAAAAACATAAGTCATTGTGGATGATGTCTCTTGCCTTCCTCTGTTAGGTTCCTGACCTTCTTCAAGGGAGTATAGGGATTTTTTGGGTCAAATGAGTTCTTCCAAGCTCTTCAGAGGTGCTTGGGTTTAATCATGAATCCAAATCACATAAGGAATTTATACCTGACAGTCAGTAGGCCTCTAATTGTAGAAGTAGAGCAGTATTAGCGGCAGACCTATGTGATCAATCCTAGTTCACAGGAAGGGTGTCCAGGCCACCCTGAGTTTAGGCAAATGAGGGGCAAGGAAGCTTATTTTGGACACTCTCTTGAGCTGTGCCATTCAAGGAATCCTCCAGCCAGAGGTTATGATGAGTGACTCTATGGAAGAAGATGAGGGCCATGTGGGATTGTTTTGGTTTTAATTGTGGTCATTTATGTGGTGGTTGGAAAAGATGACTGGGTGCACCTAGCCTTGAACACTGGTGTGATTCTCCTCAGAGACTGAGTTCTGTAACTGACCTCAGAGTAGTAATTGCTTTGAAAATGGTTGTGTCTTAATTAGCCTCTTGGCCCTGTGTGAGGCTGTGACTTAGATTATCAGCACCAGACGGATCGAAAGAAAGATCCCATGTGTGCATCCAAAACCAAAATGGCCAAAAGAGCTGTCATTGTGGATTAAGTCTCTTGCCTTTCTCTGTAAGGTTCTGAAAGAATAAAAGAAATTGAAATTGAAATTGAAATGTAAAGAACCAGGTTTGTAAACTTTCCAAGCTGCACTTTCCTGTGGCAGTTTAGACAATTCCCGGATCTGCCCAATAGATGTGTGTTGAAATCTTCCCTGACTACCTAGTTACTTAACAACCCTTTCCCAGAATCCCTGCGGCTCAGCAAGTATACATCTCAGGTATTCAACCAATCAGTTTAAATGTATACCCCTTCTTAGGGCTGACCAATCACCCCCTGCCCGAATTGTTCCCGCAAATGAAAGTGCTAATCATGCTTTAGAGTTGTTATTTGATTTTCCCATGGTATATGATGAATTGCTAAAGGAGGCTATGATGTATGTAAAGTCCCTGCCCTCTCTAAAGAATGTATATAAACTCTGCTCAAGTTGTTCTCAGGGCTCTTTGTTCTTTGCTCCTCTAAAGTGAGCTCTGAGCCCCAGCATGCTGGACCCCCAATAAAACCTTTGCTGTTGCATGAGAAAGCCTCTTGGTGGTCTTTTTCTCTGACGTTCGCCCCACCTATTCATCTAGAGGCCCCAGGTGAGATATCCGGCAGCGGCGGACGAAAGACCCCAATGGACTCCTCTCGGGGTAAGTAAGTCACCTCTTTCTGGTTTTGGGTTTCAGGTTATGGATTGGCAAAGTGGCTGTCAGTGAAGAGCAATAGTTCTCTCTGATGGTGGCTGACAGATGTGTCACAGAGCTACAGGCCACGTTCCTGGGGGACACTCCAGAGGACTAGAGAAATCAAGGAATACTAATTTCCTCAACTCGTTTATATTTTGCTTCAGGATTCGGTTCGCCAGCCCATCAGGTTTTGCCGGCTACTCAGTTTTGGTCATTGTTCTGAACTCACGTTGAGTTTACGGGCTGTCTTTATTGTCTAACCCATCAGGTTTTGGCAGTTACTCAGTTCTAATCTTTGTCTTGGACTCATGTTAAACGTTTACTGTTTGTCTTTGTCTGTGTTGCGTTTGTGTCTTCACTGTCCCTGTTTGAGTAACTCTCATTATGGGACAAAGCACTTCCACTTCTCTGTCCCTGACACTTGATCATTGGACTGATGCCCGCTCAAGGGCCCAGAATCTTTTGTTTTCAGTAAAATGCCGTACCTGTCAGATTCTCTGTGCTTCAGAATGGCCCATTCTCGGAGTCAGGTGGCCCCCCAGAAGGATCCTTCTACTTCCCTCTAATCCGAAAAGTCAGAGATATTGTCTTTCAGCCGGGGCCACGTGGCCACCCAGATCAACAGCCATATACCCCTTCCCCCAGCATCCTATCATTCAAACCTTCCACTCCTCCCCCTCTTCCTTCCATTCTCCCTGAGTCACAAGACTGGACACTCCTCCCCCTCCTTATCCTCTACCCTCGCTCTCCAACCCCCAACACGTTCCAGATGATATTCTCGCCGCTGACTCAGCCTCTCCGCCGCTAGAGGCAATTGGGCCAGACCCAAGCACTCCAGGGGACTTCTCTGCAGCAGCAGCAACCCCTCCTCCCCTGGAGGAAGCTGGGCCACCTAAAGGAACCCGCCGGTGACGGATAATAGAAAACTCGGAAGCCCCTATGATGCTTCCTCTCCGTCCCTACGGGCCAATGAACCGATCCAACTGGCACCCAAACACCTTTAAATGTAGGTAGCATCTGTCCACTTATCGCCAGACTCTAATAGCGGGTTTCCGAGTGGCCGCCAGAGGGCCGACTAATTTGGCCAAGGTAAGAGAGATTATCCAAGGGCCTAATGAGTCTCCCTCTATGTTTCTGGAGAGAATTATGGAAGCATATAGGAAATATACTCCTTTTGATCCTCAGGCAGAGGATGAACAAGCATCTGTTGCAATGGCCTTTATCGAGCAGGCTGCCCTAGATATTAAGAGAAAGTTACAACGTCTAGATGTATTACAAGATAAGACCTTGAGAGATTTAGTAAGAGATGCTGAGAAAGTATATTATAAGAGAGAAACTGAGGAGGAATGGGAACAGAGGAGAGAGACGGAAAGGGAACAAAAGGAGGATGAAAGGAGCAAAAGGCAGACTAAAGCATTGACTAAGGTTCTGGTCAGAGCACCAAATATGCCAGAAGTTAAAAAGCAGGGAGACAGAAAGGGATACCTGGGCCCCCGCCATTGGCTGCCCCTGGCTTCAGATCATTGTGCCTACTGTAAAGAAAACAGGACACTAGGCCAAAGAGTGCCCCCAAAAGAAGCAGAGATGCCAGTCCGCCGTGCTGACTCTAGAAGAGGACTAGGAAAGTCGGGGCTCGGATCCCCTCTCCGAGCTCAGGGTAACATTTAAAGTGGAGGGGACCCCGGTGAACTTTGAAGTGGATACAGAAGCAGTATAATCAACCTTTAAGACCCCACTGGGCCCCCTATCAAATAAATGGTCCCCTGTTAAAGGTACTAATGGCAGTAGATATTGGTCTGGGACAACTAAGAGGACTATGGACCTAGGAAATGGAAAAGTCCACCACGCTTTCCAAGTAATCCAAGAATGCCCAGCCCCATTGATGGGCTGGGATCTGCTTACCAAACTCTGGGCTAGAATAACCTTTAACCCTGATGGTCCCCAAGTGGAGTTTCTAAAGCCTTCAGTAAAAACTCCCATAGTCATGGCTTTGACAACATCCGTAGAAGATGAACATCAACACTTCGCGCCTCCTAGGACTGATCAAACAGGCAAACTACCCCAGAAATGGATAAAAGATTATCCTAATGCCTGGGCAGAAACTGCTGGGTTAGGTCTAGCCATATAACAACCTCCAATAGTAGTAGAATTAAAAGCCTCTATCTCTCCAATCATTGTTAAACAATATCCTCTAATCAAAGAAGCTAAGGATGGGATAAGGGCCCATATTCAGAAATACCTGGCTCTTGGGGTCTTAAGGCCCTGTCATTTGTCCTAGAATATCCCCCTGCTACCAGTAAGAAAGCCAGGAACTGGGGACTACCGGACGCTTCAATACCTAAGAGAGATCAACAACAGAGTGCAGGACATTCACCCCACTGTACCGAATCCATATAATTTGCTTAGCGCTCTGAATCTGGAGCAGGAATGGTACACTGTGCTAGACTTAAAAGATGCTCACTTTTGCTTGCCCGTACATAAGGACAGTCAGTTGCTGTTTGCTTTTGAGTGGATAGACCCCGAAAAAGGAACATCTGTCCAACTAACCTGGACTAGACTCCCACAGGGGTTCAAAAACTCTCCCACTCTCTTTGATGAACCCCTCCACAAGGACTTCAATGACTTCAAAACTGCACACCCCGATGTCACCATACTCCAATATGTGGATGGTCTGCTACTGGCAGCCGACACCAAAGAGAACTATGAGTCTGGGACCCAAGCATTATTTTCCAAGCTTGCTCGGCTTGGATATAGGGCTTCTGCCAAAAAGGCCCAAATTTGTCAGCAAGAAGTAATCTTCCTGGGTTATTCTCTTAGGGGTGGCAAAGGATGGCTCACTGAGCCCACAAAACGAACCTTTGTGCAGATACTTCCCCCATCTAATAAGAGACAACTCAGGGAGTTTCTTGGGACTGCCGGCTTTTGCAGGTTATGGATTCCTGGGTTCGCGTCTCTGGCTGCCCCTTTATACCCGCTGATAAAGGGGGATGCCCACTTCCAATGGACCCCTGAGCACCAACAAGCTTTTGATAATGTCAGAAAAAAGGTGCTGCTATCTGCTCCGGCCTTAGCACTCCCAGATATAGAAAAACCCTTCACTCTCTACATCGAGGAAAAGAAAGGAATAGCACGGGTTGTGCTCACTGAGACTTTGGGACCTTGGAAAAGGCCGGTAGAATACTTATCAAATAAACTGGACCCAGTGGCTAGTGGGTCGCCCCATTGCTTAAGAGCTATAGCAGCGGCAGCCCTTCTAATAAAAGATGCTGATAAATTAACGTTGGGACAGAAGCTAACGATTATAGTCCCCCATGCCCTGGAGTGCATCATCTGTCAGCCTCCAGAGATGTGGCTATCAAACTCTAGAATAACCCACTACCAGAACCTCTTGCTTGACAAAGACAGAATCACGCTGGGACCCGCTGCTCCACTCAACCCGGCTACACTGCTGCCAGAAGAATCATCAAGACCCGTCGCTCATGAGTGTCAACACATACTGGCAGAGGAAACCAGTATACGACGAGACTTGAAGGATCAGCCACTGCCTTGCCCTGAAGTTGTATGGTTTATGGATGGCAGCAGCTTCCTCCAAGATGGTAAGCGGTGGGCTGGAGAAGCAGTAGTTAGCAAAATTAATGTCATCTGTTCCTCTGGTCTCCCAGAACTGACATCAGCCCAAAAAGCAGAACTGATTGCCCTTACGAAAGTATTGGAACTAGCAACAGGCAAAAGGGCCACCATATACACTGATAGCCGCTATGCTTTTGCCACTGCAAATGTGCACGGGGCTATTTACCAGCAAAGGGGGTTATTAACCTCCACCTGGAAAGAAATAAAGAACAAAGATGAGATCCTCCAACTTCTCTCAGCAGTGCAGGGCCCTAAGGAACTAGCTATAGTGCACTGCCCAGGGCACCAGAAGGGAAACAAACCCGTGGCGGTTGGAAAAAGAAGGGCAGATGAGGAAGCTTAATTGGCAGCCCTAAATGGAGTGACTGTGTTAGCTTTTTCCTCACCAGGGGGAACAACAATCAGGAGACTTGGCCGCACCAGAACATTCAGGCAACTTATCATCTGAGGAGACAGATACAGAACTCTGGGATCCTACAGAGCCAAGTTTACAATTTCAAAAAGCCCACCTTTATGTCAAAGACGTACACCAGCTCACCCACTTAGACTCAGAGAAGATATAGGCACTCTTAAAGGACCAGAGAAAGGACTTATTATTGACTGACTCACAGAGGAAAGAAATAGCTGAGCAGGTGACTAGAGCTTGTCAAGTCTGCCAAGTAGTTAATGCTTACCCATCCAAGCTTCCTGCAGGGAAGCGCTTACGAGGAACCAGACAAGGACAATTCTGGGAATTGAACTTTACTGAAATTAAGCCAGCAAGGTATGAACTTAAATATCTCCTAGTCTTTGTAGATACTTTTTCAGGATGGGTCGAAGCCTTCCCCATGAAGAAAGAAACAGTTCAGATGGTAGTCAAAAAGATCGTAGAAGACATTTTTCCAAGGTTCGGCCTGCCTAAGGTAATAGGGTCCGCTAACGGACCGGCATTCATGCCCCAGGAAAGTAAGGGATTTGCCAGGACCCTGGGGATTAATTGGAAGTTACATTGTGCTTATAGACCCTAGAGCTCAGGACAGGTAGAAAGGATGAATAGAACCATCAAAGAGTACTTAACAAAATTAAGCTTGGATACTGGCATAAAAAATTGGACTATGCTCCAACCTTATGCACTGTTTTGTGAAAGAAATACCCCCTCCGCCTCTTTGTGTAACCTCACCTCTTATGAAATTCTCAATGGTGCCCTTCCTCCAGTAGGGGACCTAATCCCAAATATGAGACTTAATGATTCCTTTCACACCCCCTTGCTTGACAGATTTAAAGCCCTTTAACAAACCCAGCACCCAGCGATACCTGTGGAAACATTTGGCCTTTGCTTATCAGACTGGAGACGAGGGAACCCCACATTGATATCAAGTGGGAGGCTTCGTCTACGTGAGATGGCGTCAGGTGTCATCCCTGGAACTCCACTGGAAAGGACCATACCAGGTGCTGCTTATAACACCCACAGTGGTGAAAGTGGATGGGATCACTTCCTGGATCAATGCCTCCCATCTCATGCCTGACCCCTGTACAGACTCTGGCTGGAAACTTCTACAGACTGGTATCCATCTCAAGTTGCGTGTCCGTCATGTGGGTAGGGCTATGGATTCTTCCCATGACCACCAGCAGCCCTAATCCCCATCAGCGTGCTCAGCAACAAGGGCAAGTAATGAATCCTAATGTGCAAGTAGTGTGATCTATTTCACAAACAGCCACCTTATGGACTTGGTGGCCATCTCTCCACCCGGACATTTGTCAGCTTGCCATAGGCTTCCCTGACTGGAATCTCCCTGACATAGAGGACCCCACACAGATCCCACTCAAACCCTAACCAGGGCAACATAGACCACCTTAACCCATGAATTATGGATGTCATCTCCCCCAGCTCAGGTGTAAACTAGCCAGTCTTGACTATTATGTGTGCCCACCTGATTTCCAAAGTCATAAAACAGGCCCAAACCTGTGGAGGACCCAGTGACTTTTATTGTAGATCTTGGGGTTGTGAACAAACGAAAGCTGCATGGTGGAACCCAAACTCCCCAGAAAGGTATGATTCCGGTAGGATGAAATGACACCTGAATTGATCCCAAGAAATGTGCTGCTAGCCCAGTGGTGTCAAAAACTCGCTGTGGAAAGAATACTCTATGTTACCTCCTCAATATAACTTTCACTTCCAAAGGAAGGGGCTACCTCAGAAAAACCTGGCCTATGGGAAATACGTGGGGAATGCGATTCTATATTTATGGCCCAGGTGATGAATTTGGTCTCTGGTTCACCGTCTGGCTTAAAAAGAAAGAAAATCCCACAGCAATAGGACCCAATCCCCTCAAGCCAGGAATTAAGCCTCCTAAACCTTCCATGCCTAGATCTACCAGAACCCCTCTACCATCTAATACTTCCTGGATTCCGTCTTTGCCTACTTCCCCAGTCCAGAGTACATCTGACTCCTCCCCCTGGAAACTAATTAAAGGAACCTTTATGGTACTGAACTCCACACAGTCAGAACTCCTTGTATTTCAGCCCAGGTCTTTGACAGCCCTGTAAATTATTGTGTAATGGTGCAGATACTCTCCAGGGTATTCTATCATAATGCCTAATCATTTGAAGGTCTACTAGGGGGACAAACAACCCGATATCAAGGGGAACCATTGTCCCTTACTCTAGCCATCCTATTGGGGATAGGAGCTGCTGCAGGAGTGGGTATGGGAACAGCTTCTATGATGCGTGGTTAACAAGAAATGGCCCAATTAGAAACAGCAATAAATCAAGACTTGAAGACGTTAGAGGCCTCCATCACAGCTTTGCAGGAATCCTTAACCTCTCTCTCTGAAGTTGTTTTACAGAACAGGTGAGGATTAGACCTCCTCTTGATGAGGGAGAGGGCCTCTGTGTTGCACTGAGAGAAGAATGTTGTTTTTATGCTGACCATATTGGAGTTGCAAAATAATTCATGAGTAAATTAAGAAAATACCTTGAAGAGCGCCAGAGAGAATGGGAGATTCAACAAGGGTGCTTTGAGTCATGGTTAACCCAGTACCCCTGGTAACTACACTAATATCAGACTTAGCTGGACCCCTGATCATCCTTATGGTGTTGCTAACTGTGGGACCTTGTTTGCTTAACCACATAGTTTCCTTTCTCCAGGCTCAGATTAGGCAGGTGAAACTCATGATAATCAGACAGAAATATGCTGCACTGGTAGGAATAGAATGTGAAACCCCACAATAATTTTGATTCATTACTTTTAAGATTAAAAGTAGTCAGAAAAAGGGGTGGGAAATGAAAGAATAAAAGAAATTGAAATTGAAACGTAAAGAACCAGGTTTTGTACATTTTCCAAGCTGCACTCAGAACCTGAAATTCCTATGGCACTTAAGACAATTCCCGGATCTTCCCATTAGATGTGTGTTGAAATCTTCCCTGACCACCTCGTTACTTAACCACCCCTTCCCAGAAACCATGCAGATCTGCACGTATACATCTCAGTGCTTCAACCAATCAGTTTAAATGTATACTCCTTCTCACGGCTGACCAATCACCCGCTGCCCAACCTGTTCCCGCCAATGAATGTGCTAATCATGTTTTAGAGTTATTATTTGATTTTCCCGCGGTATATGATGATTTTCTAAAGGAGACTATGATGTATGTAAAGTCCCTGCCCTCTCTAAAGAATGTATATAAACTCTGCTCAAGTTGTTCTCGGGGCTCTTTG
Organism: Callospermophilus lateralis; assembly: GCF_048772815.1. Taxonomy (NCBI): domain Eukaryota; kingdom Metazoa; phylum Chordata; class Mammalia; order Rodentia; family Sciuridae; genus Callospermophilus; species Callospermophilus lateralis. Next base: position 386,693 of record NW_027516705.1, read on the forward strand.
TTCTTTGCTCCTCTGAAGTGAGCTCTGAGCCTCAGCATGCTGGACCCCAAATAAACCCTTTGCTGTGGCATGAGACAGTCTCTTGGTGGTCTTTTCCTCCGAAGTTCGCCCGACCTTTTCAGTTCCTGACTTCCGTCAAGTGAGAATAGGGATCATTTGGGTCAAATGAGTTCTTCAAAGCCCTACAGTGGATAGCCCATAGGTGCTTGGGTTTTCTCATGACTCCAAATCACATAGAAAATCTACACCTGACAGTCATTAGGCCTCAAATTGGAGAAGCAGAGCAGTATTAAAGGCAGGCTTATTTGATCACTCCTGGTTCAAATGAAGGGTGTTTAGGCCACCCTGACTTTTGGCAATTGAGGGGCAATGGAGCTTATTTTGGACACTGTCTTGGGCTGCACCCCTCATGGAAACTTCCAGGCAGAGGTTATGATGCGCGTCTGTGTAGAAGAAGATGAGGCCCATGTGGGAGTGTTTTGATTTAAATTGTGGTCATATGTGTGGTAGCTGGAAGAGATTACTGGGTCCTCCTGCCCCTGAACTCTGGTGTGACTCCTTTTAGACACTGTATCCTGGAAATGAGCTTAGTGAAGTATTGCCATGAGTTGTGTTGGGATTTGAGGAGGCCATGCATGAGAGTCGCCCTTGGAACCTGAGATGTAGGCCCAGGGTAGCTTTCCACAGAGCACTGGGAATCTCAGTCAGGATACCACAAGATTTTATTCTGAAAGACTTGGCAGCCATAGTTGAGATCAAAACACTCATGGATCTCAATTGTAGACCTCAATGAGCCTGGCTTCAGGTGACCTTTTGGACACTCTTTGGGAAGCCTTGCCTGTGAGAGTTCTCCAGAGTTTTCATTGAAATGATCATACTCACCATTTAATGGTTCCTGCATGAATTGAAATCCACTGTGCCTCCAACTTCATCCTTGATAAATGGCTAGATAAATAGTTTAAATTTTTGAAATTCCCATGAACAGGTGGCATACAGAACCTTTGGATGTCCTATTTCTGATCATGAGTGTACCAGACAGTGCCTTGATTGATTGGGTTTAATGAAAATGGTGTAGAACCGAGATGCCAGTAATTTGGAGCCTGATGAGTAGAGGGCCTAGAGCAGCGGTAGGCAGGTGTGTGATAAAACATCTGTGATGGGGCCATGTGGATCTGCCTTTGGATTCCAAATGTCATGAGACGGACATGGTGCAGCCAGGAGACCATTATAAGTAAACACATCTTGTTATATGGAGAGGTTTTAGGGTAATTTACAGAATCAGGTTGCTATGGTCAAGGGAGCAAGCTATGTGGTATAGAGGCCGGTTTCATGAATGCTCATGTGTGAGCCACCACATGTGATAGAACTCCCTCCAGCACTGTGTCCCAGTTGAACTCCTTGTATTTCATGAAGCAAATACAAAACTCGCAGTGCAGCAGCAAGAAACACCAGGAAAAGTGGAGGATTACTAAATGGCTTCACAGTCCACACGGGCTGACACTTAGACCACTGTGTCCCAGTTGAACTCCATGTATTTCGTGAAGCAAATACCAAAGTCACAGTGCAGCAGCAAGAAACACAATGAAGAGTGGAAGAGGAACAAATGAATATACAGTCCACGCGGGGACACACTTAGCCCCAAGTGGCCATAGTATACCTACAAAGAGAGAATTCAGCACTGCTCCCTCATGTTCATTGGAATATTACAATTTATGTCCTCCAGGTCACATAGATGCTGACCCAGCTTTGATCGTCTCACTAGAAGGAAGCAAAAGCTCCTGAAAACAACATATATTTCAAGTGCCCAAACTCAGAGGCAGTTTCTCAAGAAGTCTTTAGGCCAGCAGAGCTCTGTGATTGTGGAGTGCTTACCCTGTCCCTTACTTTTGAAAACTCCTCTACCACCTCCATGGTTGTGAACTCCTGATCAAATTCCATTTCAGATATGTATTCACATAATTTCTATCTCTTTTCCTCTAATTGTGTCTTACTTGGGGCGAAGGTAATGTCAAGGGATTGTTCTGGATGAGAGTGGGAAGATTTTTCTGAAGCACATATTTGCATACACATTGGATTCATTTTCCTATTTTCCATTCAAAATACTGAATCACTGACATTAACACATACCCTACTAGACTCTGACTACTAATCCTAATATGTTGGAGAAAAATACCCCCAAAAGAATAGAACTACAAGCAGTTCAGAGGAGGCATGGTGGATAGTTGGGCTTGCCTTTTGAATTATATAGTGTAGGAGTTTTAAATCTTGTCAATTTTTTTTGAAATAGTTCTCCATGTATTTTAAAAGTTAAGAAATATGTGAATTCCTGTCTCCCTTACTCTGAAGCCTATTCAGCACCTGTATTTTTATATGCACATTTAGAATCCTACCTGTTACCACACGTACATTCTTGTGTGGTGGCTGAATTGGCAGATACAAATTGTGAAAAGGGATCACTCCTCCTAAACGCTGTTGGAACTGAAAATTCAACCTGTGGGTGAGCTTCCTAGTTGAACAACATTATACATAAATCGATGTTCAGTAAAATGAATTTATTTGGATCTGTGGATGATATATATTTCATGGTGATTTTAAATTGGCATATAGTGCTACTTTTTAATGTCTGTGAATGTTTGTGTGTGTGTGTATATATATATATATATATATATATATATATATATATATATATATATATACACTCTCCAGATTTTTCAAAAAATGAAATATATGTGTATTATTTTACACATCCTAAATTTTTCATATTCATGAATGTGGATTTATAATCATCTTTTAACAAGATTATTCTCAGAAATATTCACATACCCTACTAGACTCTGACTACTAATCCTAATATGATGGAGAAAAGTAACGCAAACAGAATAGAAATACAAGCATTTCAGAGGAGGCATGTTGTATATTTGGACTTGCCTTTTGCATGATAAATGGTAGGTGTTATAAATCTGGTCAATTTTCAAATGAAATAGTTCTCCATGTGTTTTTAAAATTAACAAATATATGAATTCCTGTCCCTTTCTCTGTAGCCTATTCATCACATGTATTTTTATATGCATTTATAGTATCCTACCTGGTATCACATGTACATTTTTGTGAGTTGGCTGACTTGGTAGATACAAATTGTGAGAAGAGATCACTCCTCCAAATCGTTGTTGGAACTGAAAATTCCACCTATAGGGGAGCTTCCTAGTAGAAAAACATTATACATAAACTCATGTTCAGTAAAATAAATATTTTTGCATCTTTGGATGATATATATTTATAGATGAATTTTGAGTGGCATATATATTGCTACTTTTTAATGTCTGTGTGTGTGTTTTGTGTAAAAATATATATATATATATATATATATATATATATATATATATATATATATACACACACACTCTCCAGATTTTTGAAAATATGAAATATATGTGTCTTATTTACACTCGCTAAATTTATTCATGTTCATGGACTTGGATTTATAATCAACTTTTCACAAGATTATTCTCAGAAATATTCACCCACCTGAAAAACAGATTTAACTAATATTTCTACAGTAACTGACCAAGTTTAACATCAATGCACCTCGATTCCGATATGACAAGCTGTGCATTTTGACGTTCATTTTTATTAAACCCTGGTACATTAATATTTATTCGTATTATGGACATCATAGGATATATATTTCATCCACAAATTCACAAATTTATGGGCATTTGTTTCACTTTCAATCAATTCCCGCTTCAGAACACATGTATTCCTCCAGGTGTCTTGACTGGTCTTTTCATGTGACTTCTACCCAAACACATTATTTTCAATTTCCATAATCAATTTTGAAGCAAAACTCACACCCTTTATGATAAACCATAACCCTAATATTACAAATAGATGTATAATTGGTTTGAATGAATGTATGTTTATCAATATAAAATTTTCTTTATATTTTCAGATATCACTTCAATCCATTTTTTAAAGTTGAAACCAATTATATTCTTTATTCACACTATTGTCTATTCATACATTTTCTCTATATTCAGAGACACAGGGTGCACGTATTTGTACCCCCAATACTAATTTATATGTCTTCAACATATTGCTTCCAGAAATGGTGGAAGAAATACTCATGTCACCTGATATAAATATACATTTTTTCAGTGTAATATTCTGGACACAAAACGCAAATGTCACACTTATGATTGTACCAAATCCTAAATAGGAAGTGAGCATGGATTACTAAAACCATCCATGTCCAGGTTGCCTAATGCTCTCAAATGTCTATCCTGTCGGTGACTACATATTTGTTTCTTCCTAAGATTATATATTAAATCTCAACCTGTTGAAAATGTCTAATCCTATCACTCACTTTATACTTTGCCTGATTTCCTAATGTTTCTATTGATAAATGCTTTCCTACATATTTTTTTCCAGTTCATCACTGTGACCAACTCTTCACATGTGCTGACATTTACATTCACTCTCTAACCAAAACTCTATTGCTAAAGTACTTTTGGTCCAAATCCTATTCTCACTCTTCTATCTAAACCTACACTATCTTCCTAATCCTACCGACTATCCCTTTTTGACTGGATGTTTTCTTAAACATTCAATCAACCAAGGTACATGGTCCTTTGCCATTATATATCGATTTATCTGAGATATCTGTGCAGAACATTGTTCAAAGCTAAGTTTCCCACTCCAGTGCCCAGTGCACTTCTGGGCTTCAAATCTTATCTAGAATTCCATTGTCATACTTATATTTCACCTCTATATTCTTATAAATACCACAGGATCCCAATATTCTTATTCATCCAGCAGAATGATTCCTAACACAAATCGAACCTGTTATTAACCCTAACCATATACTGTTCCCTCAATCTATCTTTACAAAAGAGCAGGACTGAGTTGGTCTTACAATACAAAAATGTAGGGAGACTTTCACCTGCTGAGAAGCTCAAAGGTCTATGCAGATATAATCCCTGGAGAAGATATAGGGAACTATGAAGTACCTGAGAGAGAAAAAGTCATCTTCAATTGCAAACAACCTGGTCATGATGAAGGGATGTGTCTGAATCAGCCTCTATCTTCTTAATGTAGAGAAGATGGACCAAACCAGGCCTATGTAGAGAGGTGTTCCCAGGTGCCTATGGTTGATATAACTTTCTATCTTGTGAAATTGTAACAGGAAATAGGGGCAGCCTCCATCTCATGAGACCCTTGGAAGCAACTGTTAGGACAAAGTGGTTGCAAAGGCAGCAAATTCAATCAGTTCCAGAAAGAAGTGACCTGATCTAATTTTCTTGGTGAAGGAACACTCTAAACTTGGAATCCAGGCACCCAGAGGCAGTCCCAGTTCCAGTCCCAGTGGGCTCACTTGTTTAGATTTACAGAGGACAGAGTCCATCTTTCTTGGTAAATACTGATGTGAGTATGGCCAAATGCCAGGTGAGCTCTGAAGAGGGGCCTTTCCTGAGAAAGCAGGTAGTGTCTCACTGCTGGTCCCGGACAATTTCACAGAGTTAGCCAAAGAGACCTGATCTGAGACAGGACAGGCCGTTTCGGGGGAACATAAAATGGTCCACCAGTCAGAGGGCTCTCCAGATAATCACATACCTACTTGGAGGAAGGAGGTGCCTTTGTGGTTGTGGGTGTGAGTTTGTGGTTTTGTCTCATGTTCTGAGAATAGGTAGGAAAGGCAGTTTGTTTGGTTTGGAATGGACTGTGTCTACTGAGTGCTTTGACAAGGCAAGTGTTTCTATGTCTGTGTATCCCACCGTGTCTGTGGTTGTAGACATTAGAAAAGAGAATGCATCAATGGATTTGTCATGTCTAGTAGAAAGCTTCTCAGCATTCATCCTGCCTAATTTATGAATGGACTGTGGATTGCCTTATGGATGTGCAACACCTACTATCTTCCAAAGTTCCTGTTTTCTTCGTAGAATTATGGCCACTCTTCAGAATAGGCTTATGATTTTATGTCCACCATATGAACCACCTCCAAGATCTGTGACATGGCTGTGTACTGGATAGCTGAAGGGAATGAGAGCATGTCAGAAAACACAGATATCATTGGGACCAGGAGAGTCTCAATGGAGAAACCCTGCTTTGGGTCTTTTGCTTACCTATTTGTCTGTTGCCCTGAATGTCAGGAAGTTCTTTGACTCAGGCCACCCCTTTTTGAAGCCTGAAGAAAACAGTTTTCAAATGAAAATGAATGGGCATCACCTTGGGCTCTTTGCTTAATTGCTTTAGAATGGGATGTGTCTGAATCAGCCTCTTGGCCCTGTGTGAGGCTGTGGCTTTGATTCTCAGCACCTGATGGGTCTAAAGAAGGATCCCATGTGTGCATCCAAAACCAAAATGGCCAAAAGAGCGGTCATTGTGGATGGAGTCTCTCGTCTTCCTCTGTAATGTTCCTGCCTCCATCAAGTGAGAATAGGGATCCTTTGGGTCAAATGAGTTCTTCAAAGCCCTGCAGAGTCTAGCCCATAGGTGCTTGGGTTTTCTCATGACTCCCATTTACAAAAAGAATCTAAACCCCGCAGTCACTAGGCCACAAATTGCAGAAGTGGAGCAGTATTAACTGCAGGCCTATTTGATCACTCCTGGTTCACAGGAAGGAAGTCCAGGCCTTTAGGCATATGAGGGGTAAGGAAGCTTCTTTTGGACATTGTCTTGGGCTGTGCCCCTCATAGAATCCTCCAGCCAGAGGTAATGATGAGTGTCTATATGGAAGAAGATGAGGTCCATGTGGGAGTGTTTTGGTTTTAATTGTGGTCACTTGTGTGGCGGTTGGAAGAGATGAATTGGTCCACGTGGGCTGGAACTCTGGCGTAATTACCCTTAGAGACTGCATTCTGGAACTGATCTTAGAGAAGTATTGCAATGAGTTGTGTTGGGATTTTAGGAGGCCACGCATGAGGGTAGTCCTTGGAAAATGAGTCTTGACCCAGGGTTGCTTTCCACAGAGCACTGGGAATCTCAGCCAGGATATCACATGATTTTATTCTGAAAGACTTGGCAGCAATAGTTGAGAGTCAAAACAAACATGGACCTCATATTGTAGACCTCAATGGGCCTGGCTTCATGTGAACTTTTGGCCACTCTTTTGGAAGCCTTGCCTGTGAGAGTTCTCGAGAGCTTTCATTAAAATGAGTTTCCTCAACATTTAATGGTTCCTGAATGAATTGAAACCCACAGTGCCTCCAACTTCATCCTTTAAAAATGGTTAGATAAATACCATGAAATGTTTAAAATTCCCATGAGCAGGTGGCACTGGAAAACCTTTGGATGTCCTGTTTCTGATTATGAATATACCAGAAGGTGCCTTGATTGACTGGTTTTCATGAAAATGGTATAGAAAAGAGATGCAAGTAAGTTCGAGCCTGCTGAGTAGTGGACCTAGAGAAGTTGTGGGCAGGTGTGTGATAAAAAATCTGTGGTTTGGCCATGTGGATCTGCCTTTGGCTTCCAAATGGATTATGACTGATATGGTGCAGCCAGCAGACCCTTCTCTGAAAAGGCATCTTGTTATATGTAGGAGTTTCAGGGCAATGTTCAGAATCAGGTTGCTATGCTCAAGGAGGCAAGCTGGTGGGATAGAAGCATGGTTGGTGCATTTTCCTGCAGACCCTGACCCACCACACGTGACAGAACTCGCTCCAGCACTGTGTCCCAGTTGAACTCCTTGTTTCATGAAGCAAATGCCAAATTGCGAGTGCAGCAGCAAGAAACAGCACGAAAAGTGGAGGATGACCAAATGGGTTCACAGTGCACACGGGGAGACACTTAACCCCCATTGGTCACAGTTTACCTACAAAGAGAGAATTTAGCAATGCTGCCTCATGTTCATTGGAAAACAAGAAACCATGTGCTCACAAAGGTAACAAAAATGCAGACCCAGCTTGGATGGTCTCACTACAATGGAAGCTAAAGCTCCTGACAACAACATATATTTCATGTGCCCAACCTCAGAGGCAGTTTCTTAAGAACTCTTTAGGCCAGCAGAGCTCCATGTTTGTGGAGAGTTTACATTGTCCCTTAATTTTGGAAACTCCTCTGCCTTCTCCAAATTTGTGAAAATTGAGCAGTTTCCATTGCAGATATGTATTCACAGATTTTCTAACTCTTCTCCTCTAATTGTGTCATACATGGGGCGAAGGTAATGTCAAGGCATTGCTCTGGATGAGAGTGGGAAGATATTTGTGTAGCACATATTTGCATACACATTGCATTCATTTTCAATTTTCTATTCGAAATACTGAATCCCTGACACTATCCCATACCCTACTATGCTCTGACTACTAATCCTAATATGATGGAGAAAAATACCCAAACAGAATAGAAATACAAGCAGTTCAGAGGAGGCATGCTGCATACTTGGACTTACCTTTTGCATGATAAATGGTAGGTGTTATAAATCTAGTCAATTTTTAATTGAAATAGTTCACCATGTGTTTTTAAATTAAACAAATATATGAATTCCTGTCTCCCTTTCTCTGTAGCCTATTCATCACATGTATTTTCATATGCACTTATAGAATCCTACCTGGTATCACATGTACATTTTTGTGAGGTGGCTGACTTGGCAGATACAAATTGTGAGAAGAGATCACTCCTCCAAATTGCTGTTGGAACTGAAAATTCCACCTATAGGGGAACTTCCTAGTAGAACATCATTATACATAAACTCATGTTCAGTAAAATAAATATTTTTGCATCTGTGGATGATATATATTTAATGATGAATTTCGATTGGCATATATATTGCTACTTTTAAATGTCTGTGTGTGTTTTTTTTGTGTGTGTGTGTGTGGGTATGTGTGTGTGTGTGTGTGTGTGTGTGTGTGTATATATATATATATATATATATATTCTCCAGATTTTTTAAAATATGAAATATATGTGTCTTATATACACTCTCTAAATTCATTCATGTTCATGCATGTGGATTTATAATAAACTTTCCAAAATATTAGTCTCAGAAATATTCATCCACCTTAAATACATATTTGTTTCCTAGTGCTGAAAACTAACTTCAGTGAATGGTGCATACAAATGTTAATAATTCTACAGGAACTGATCCAGTCTATCACCAATGCAAGTAGATCCCAATGGGACATGATATATAATATGATGTTCATTTATATTCAACACTGGTACATTATTATTTCTTCAGTTTTTGCTCATCGTAAGATATGTATTTCATCCACAAGTTCACAAATTTGTAGGCATTTCTTTAAACTTTAATCACTTCCTACTTCACAACACATGTATTGTCAGGGTTTCTTGACTGGTCTTTTCATAAGACTTCTTTCCAAACACATTATTTTCGATTTCCATAATCACTTTTGAAGTAAAACTCACACACTCTTCATGATAAACCAAAACACTAATATTGACATTAGATAAATAACTGGTTGGAATGAATGATTGTATATGCATATAAGATTTCCAGTAATTTTTCAGATATCAGTTCATCCCATTATATTAAGTTGGAACAAGTTATATTACTTATTCACAGTATGGTCTATTCATGCTTTATCTCTATATTCATAGACATAGGGTACACCTCTTTGTACGCCCAATACTAATTTTATGTCTTCAGTATATTGCTACCAAAAATGGTGGAAGAAATACTTATGTCACCTGATCTACATATACATATTATCACAATAATATTCTGGACAAAAATGTAAATGTTACACTTATGATTGAACCAAGCAAAGCCTAAATGAAAAGTGAACATAGATTACTAAAAACATCCATGTCCAGGGTGCCTAATGCTCTCAAATGTCAATATTATTGGTGACTTCATATTTGTTTCTTTCTTAGATTCAACCTCAAGCCTGTTGAAAAAGTCTAATCCTCTCACTCACTTTATACTTTCCCCGATTTTGTAATATCTTTATTGATATCTTCTTTTCTACATGTTTTCCCCACTTCATCCTCGTGACTGGCTCTTCATATGTGCTGACATATACATTCACTCTCTAACTGAAATCCTATTGCTAAAGAACTTTTGTTCCAAATCATATACTCACTCTTCTTCCTAAATCGACCGACTATCTTCCTAATCCTACCGACTATCCCTTTTTGAAGGGATGTTCTCTTCTACATTCAATCTTCCAAGGTACAAGGTCCTATGCCATTGTATATCAAATTATCTGAGACATCTGTGCAGAACATAATTCAAAGCTAAGTATCCCAATCAAGGGCCCAATGCCCTTATGGGTTTAAAATCATACCTGGATTTCTGTTTTCATACTTATGTTTCACCTCTACATTCTTGTAAATATACCAGGTTCCCAATACCATTATTCATCCAGAAGAATGATTCCTAACACAAATCGAAATCAAACCTGTTATTAACCCTAAACATACACTGTTCCCTCAATCTCATTTTACAGAAGAGCAGGGACAAAGTTGTTCTTACAATACAGAAAAGTAGGGGACCTTCCACCTGCTGAGATCCTCAAAGGTCCATGCAGAAATGATACCTGGAGAAGTTGTAGACAGGTATGAAGGACCTGAAAGAGCAAAAGTCATCTTCGATGACAAACCACCTGGTCAGGATGAAGGGATGTGTCTGAATCAGCCTCTCTCTTCTTATTGTGGAGAAGATGGACCAAACCAGGCCTGTGTGTGTGCCTATGGTTGATATACCATTCTAAATTGTGAAAGTGTCAGAGGAAGAAGGGGCAGCCTCCATCTCATGGGGCCCTTGGAAGCAACTGTTAGGACCAAGTGGTTGCCAAGGCAGTGACCTCATTCAGTTCCAAAGAAAGTGTCATACCTCATTTCCTTGGTGATGGAACTCTCTGAACTTGGTATCCAAGAAGCCAGGCACCCAGATGCAGTTCCAGTCCCAGTCCCAGTGGGCTCACTTGTTTGGATTTACCAAGGACAGAGTCAGTCTTTCTTGGTACCTACTGATGTGAGGATGGCCAAATGCCAGGAGAGCTCTGAAGAGGGACCTTTCCTGAGAACGCAGGTAGTGGCTCACCACTTTTTCCTGACAACTTCACATAGTTGGCCAAGGAAACCAGATCTGAGAGAATACAGGCCATTTTGGGGGAACATAGTATTGCCCACCAGTCAGAGGACACTCCGGATAGTCACAGACCTACTTAGGGGAAGGAGGTGCCATTGTGAGTGTGGGTGTGTGGTTTTGTCTCTTGTTCTGAGAATAGGTAGGAAAGGCGGTTTGTTTGGTTTTCAGTGAACTATTTCTAGTAAGTCATTTGACAAGGTGAGTGTTTCTATGTCTGTGTATCCCACTGTGTCCGTGGTTGTAGACATGAGAAAAGACAATGCAACAATGGATGTGTCCTGTGTAGTAGAAAGATTCCCAGCATTCATCCTGCCCAATTTATGAATGGACTGCAGCTTGCCTTATGGATTGGCAAAACCTACTACCTTCCTAAGTCCCTGTTTTCTTCCTGAATTCTGGCAACTCTCCAGAATAGTCTCATTGTTTTGTGTCCAAGATATGTACCAACTCCAAGGTCTTTGACATGTCCATGTTCTGGATACCTGAAGGGAATGGCCAGTATCTCAGAAAACTCAGATATGAGTGTGACCAGAAAAGTCTCAGTGGAGATACCATGCTTTGGGCCTTTTGCTTACCCATTGTTCTGTTGCCCTGAATGTCAGGAAGATGTTGGGCTCAGGCTACCCCTTTGTGAAGCCTGAAGAAAACAGTTTTCAAATGGAAATGAATGGGCATCACCTGTGGCTCTTGCTAAATTGCTTCGGAAAGGGATGTGTCTGAATCAGGCTCTTGGCCCTGTGTGAGGCTGTGGCTTAGATTCTCAGCACCTGATGGATCTAAAGAAAATCCCATGTGTGAAACCAAAACCAAATTCGCAAAAAATTTCAGTCATTGTGAATGAATTCTATTGCCTTTCTCTGTTAGGTTCCTGAAATCAATCAAGTGAGAATAGCGATCCTTTTGGTCAAATGAGTTCTTCAAATCTCTGCAGAGGTGCTTGTCTTTTCTCATGACTCCAGTTCACATAAAGAATCTAAACCCCACAGTCAGAAGGCCTCAAATTGGAAAAGCGGAGCAGTATTAATGACAGGCCTATTTGATCACTCCTGGTTCACAGGAAGGGTGTCCTTCCCACCCTGAATTGAGCCAAATGAGGGGCAAGGGAGCTTATTTTGGACACTCTTTTGGAATGTGCCCCTCATGAAAAGCTCCAACCAGAGGTTATGATGAGTGTCTATAAGGAAGAAGATGGGGCCATGTGATAGTGTTTTGTTTTTAATTGTGTTCATTTGATTGGCGGTGTGAAGAGATGACTGGGTCAACCTGGGCTTGAACTCTGGTTTGATTCCCCTTAGAGACTGCGTTCTGGAATTGACCCCAGAGAAGTATTGTCATGAAAAGTGTTGGGATTTTAGGAGGCCACGCATGAAAGTCACGCTTGGAAACTGAGATCTAGGCCCAGGGTGGTTTTCCAAAGAGTACTGGGAATCTCAGCCAGTATATCACATGATTTTATTCTGAAAGACTTGGCATGGATAGTTTTGAGTCAAAACACACATGGACCTCACATTGGAGACCTCAATGCGCCTGGCTTCATGTGACCTTTTGGCCACTCTTTTGGAAGCCTTGCCTGTGAGAGTTCTTCAGAGCTTTCTTTGAAATGAACTTCCTCAACATTTAATGGTTCCTGAATGAATTGAAACCCACAGTGCCTCCAACTTCATCCTTGAAAAATGTCCAGATAAATACCATGAAATTTTTAAAATTCCCATGACCAGGTGGCACTGGAGAACCTTTGGATGTCCTGTTGCTGATCTTGAGTGTACCAGACCCTGCCTTAATTCACTGGGTTTCATGAAAATGGTGTAGAACAGAGATGCCATTGAGTTATAGCCTGCAGAGTTGTGGGCCTAGAGAAATGGTGTGCAGTTTTGTGATAATACATCTGTGTTGTGACCATGTGGTTCTGCCATTGGCTTCCAAATTCATTGTGACTGCCATGGTGCAGCCAGGAGACCCGTATATGTAAAAGCATGTTTTTATATTGAAAGATTTCAGGGCCATGTTCAGAATCAAGTTGCTATGGACATGGGGGCAAGCAAGTTAGAGCCTGCAGAGTATTGGGCCTAGAGAAGTGGTCTGCAGTTGTGTGATAATACATCTGTGTTATGGCCATGTGGATTTCTCATTGGCTTCCAAATTTTTTGTGACTAACATGGTGCAGCCAGGAGACCCGAATATGTAAAAGCATGTTTTTATATGGAGAGGATTCAGGGCCATGTTCAGAATCAAGTTGCTATGGACAAGGGGGCAAGGTATGTGGGAAAGAAGCCTGGTTGTTGCATTCTCCTGCAGACCCTGACCCACAACACGTGACAGAACTCCCTCCAGCACTGTGTCCCTGTTGAACTTCTTGTATTTTGTGAAGCAAATACCAAACTCCCAGTGCAACAGCAGGAAACACCATGAAAAGTGGAGGATGACCAAATGGCTCCACAGTCCACATGGGGAGACAATTAGACCCCAGTGGCCACTGTTTACCTACAAAGAGTGAATTCAGCACTGCTGCCTCATGTTCACTGGAAAATAAGAAACCATATCCTCCAGGTCACATAGATGCAGACCCAGATTTTATTGTCTCACTACAAAGGAAGCTAAAGCTCCTGAAAATAACGTATGTTTCAAGTGCCCAACCTCAGAGGCAGTTTATCAAGATGTCTTTACGCCAGCAGACCTCCATGTTAGAGGAGTGTTTACCATGTCCCTTACTTTTGGAAACTCCTCTACCACCTCCAAGGTTCTGAACTCTGAGCATTTTCCACTCAAGATATGTATTCACAGATTTTCTAACTCTTCTATTCTAATTGTGACTTACTTCAGGCGAAGGTAATGTCAAGGATTTGTTCTGGATGAGAGTGGGAAGATTTTTGTGTAGCATATATTTGCATACACATTTGATTCATTATTCTATTTTCCATTTGAAATACTGATCCCTGACACTAACTCATAACCTACTGGACTCTGACTACTACTCCTAATATGATGGAGAAAAATAACCCAAACAGAATAGAAATCCAAGCAGTTCAGAGGAGGCATGGTGTATAGTTGGACTTGCCTTTTGCATAAAAAAGGGTAGGTGTTATAAATCTAGTCAATTTTCTGTTGAAATAGTTATCCATGTGTTTTTAAAGTTAACAAATATGTGAATTCCTGTCTCCCTCTCTCTGTAGCCTATTCAGCACATGTATTTTTATATGCACATATAGAATCCTACCTGGTATCACACGTACATTCTTGTGAGGTGGCTGACTTGGCAGATACAAAATGTGAGAAGAGATTACTCCTCCTAAATGCTGTTGGAACTGAAAATTCAATGTATGGGTAAACTTCCTAGTTAAACAACATTATACATAAATCTATCTTCAGTAACATGAATATTTTTGAATCTGTGGATGATGTATATTTCATGGTGAATTTCAATTGGCATATATATTGCTATTTTTATAGTCTCAGTTTGTGTGTGTGTGTGTGTGTGTGTGTGTATATATATATATATATATATATATACTCTCCAGATTTTTCAAAATATGAAATGTATGAGTCTTATTATACACTCCCTGAATTCATTCATGTTCATGTATGTGGATTTATAATCAACTTTTCACAAGATTATTCTCAGAAATACTCAGCTACCTGAAATACATATTTGTTTCCTAGTACTGAAAACTAACTTCAGTGAATGGTGCATACAAATTCTAATATTTCTACATTAACAGACGCAGTTTAACATCAATTCAAGTATATTCCTATGGGGCATGATGTGTATTTTAACGTTCATTTTTATTCAACACTGGTACATTACTATTTCTTCAATTTCTGCACATCATCGTATATATTTATCATCCACAAGTTAGCAAATATATAGGCGTTTGTTTCACTTTAAATCACTTTCTGCTTCAGAACACATGCATACCTCCAGGTTTCTGGACTGGTCTTTTCATGAGACTTCTTTCCAAACACATTATTTTCAATTTCCATAATCACTTTTGAAGCAAAACTCAAACACTCTTCATGAAAATCCATAACCCTAATATTTCATTCAGATGTATAACGGGTAGGATTAAATGTAGTATATCAATATAAGGTTTCCTGTATATTTTCAGATATCAATTCAATCCATTATTTAAAGTTGGAACCAGTAATATTATTAATTCACAGTATTGTCTATTCATGCATTATCTCTATATTCATAGACAAATGGTACACCTATTTCTACCCAAAATACTAATTCATATATCTTCAAAATATTGCTCCCAGAAATGGTGGAAGAAAAACTCCTATTACCTGATCTACATATATTATTTATTATAGTAATATTCTGGACACACATGGGAATGTTCACACTTATGATTGTACCAATGTAAAGGTCGGGCGAGCGTCGGAAAAGAGACCACGAAGAGACTGTCTCATGCAACAGCAAAGGGTTTATTGGGGGTCCAGCATGCTGGAGCTCAGAGCTCACTTGAATAGAGAAGAGAGCCCTAAGAACAGCTTAAGCAGAGCTTATGCAATTTACGTGGTGAGAGCAGGGAGGGAAATTTATTGATGGGTCAGGTCGAGTGAGTGGTTTGCATGCCAATGGGAGAGGGAGTACATTCAACAGTTTGGCAATTGGGGACAGCACATTCTGGGAACAAGATTACCAAACAGTTTTCAAGATTTCATCAGTATTTTGTTAAGCATACAGAAAAACAAGAAGTTAAAAGTACATATTTTATTAACCTTTCATTCCCCACTTCTTATTCTGGTTAATTTTAATCATAAAAATGAGCATTGCGGGGTCTCACATTTTATGTCTTCTAGTGAGGTATATTGTTGTCTGATTACCATAAGTTTAACTTATCCAATTTAAGCTTGTAGAAAGGAAACTAGATGGTTGAGCAAACAGGGTCCTACAATTAGCAATGAAATGAGGATAATTAATGGACTGGCCAGGGCTGATAAAAGCGTAGTTAACCAGGGGGACTGTGTGAACAAAGACTCAAACCACCCTTTTTGTGCATCTCTCTCTTGTTGATGTTCTTCTAGGCGTCTTCTTAATTTTCTCATAGATTTTTTTACAACTCCAGTATGGTCGGCATAAAATCAACTTTTTCCCTCAATGCAGCACGAAAGCCCCCTTCTCTCACGAAGAGGAGGTCCAACCCTCGCATGTTCTGTAAAACAATTTCAGAGAGAGAGGTTAAAGATTCCTATAAAACTGTGATGGAGGTTTTTAATATCTTTAAATTTTGGTCTATTGCTGCTTCTCATCGGGTCATTTGTTGTGTCACATGGACTAGGACAGTGATTCCTGTGCCCACACCTGCAGCAGCTCCTTTTCCTAATAGGATGGCTAAAGTGAGGGATACAGGTTCCCAGAGGAACCGGGTTGTATGCCCCCCTATTTGATATTTAAATTAACCTGCCTCATGATAGAGCACTCTGGGAAACATCTGAACATTACATAATTAATCACATCTGTTGACCATTTTATGAAACATAAACAATGTTTAAGTATATAGAATTATACTGTTGTAAGGACGGACAAGTCAAGGCACCTAAGATAGCACCGAAGACAGCGAAACATACCTATTTGGTTGCAACGGATTTAGAGGGCATTGCTTCTGTTGTAATCAATTAGTCACCTGATCTCCAAATTTAGGTAGTTTCCGAATTTTGTACCCAACATGTAAGGGAAGGGGCTCAGAAGTTCACAGTCTGCATAAGTTCACAAAAAGAAGTTTTCGTTTCTATTGTTTTTTTCATCTGTTCTGGGCAAGTTAACATTTTAAGGACACCTGGAGTGGGAGAGCTTTTTTCTTCTCTTTTTTTTTTCTCACTGCCAGCTGTAACAATGGAGCTCATTTGGTAACTTATTTATCATAGAAATGTAACCATGTGTGTGAAGCCCCAGCTCAAGGCCAGAGGCCTTGTTCACATGTTTTGTGAAAAACTAGTAAGGGGGAGTCTAGCTTAGGAGTGCTGATTTTTCCAGCCAGTGGCCAAATAGAACAGGGAAACACGAAAAGGGGAAGTTTATCTACATTGAACTCTTTTATAGGGACTCTTTGGCTGAAAGTCCTAAAGTCAGCCATGGTGAAGACTGCTGGAGAAGGTCAGTTAAGACTTTTCTGTGGGCCTGGTATAGACGGGGAAGACAGGGAAGGCGGTCTGAGAGCAGCACCTTGGGTCTGAGCATGAGGAAGGAGAGATGTAAAAGAATAATGGGAAAGGGGTTTGGAATTTTCCAGGCAACAAAACTTGAGCAGTAGAACAGATAGAGCAGAGGGGAAGATGGGAGTTTGTATCCCAAAAAGCCTGTAAGGGACTTTAAATTCTTAGTAACCTGTTTTCAGTGATGACAGAGCAACTTTAAAGGCCATTTTCATTACATCTTGGATAGGGGTCTGAGGGCTCTCCTTAGCTGGTTTGAGCTTTGGGTTAGCTGGTAAGAGGACCTGGTGGGACCTGGTGCGGGCACTGACAGGAGAAGAGAGTAGTGAGTGGGTGGAGGGGTACCTCAGTACCTGCTACCTCAGCAAGGGGGCAATAATCTGAGAACCGGCAGTTTGGGTTTTTGATCTAGTAATTGGAGGGAAGAAATCAGGTTGCTGAGGTGGGAGTGACAGCAGAGAGTCTGGAGCAGAAAGCTGAGGGTGAGGATCTATTGGATAAGCATAGTTCAGGATGTGAGCGAAGGAGGGAAAATGCCTCCACTTAGGGGAATTTCCTTCCACCCTTTGAGCACTTGCCGAAGTTAAAAAGGTCACGGAGAATTTTAGGATCTAGAGACCCCTCTGGGGGCCATCAGTATTGGTTGTGTAATTGGTAATATGGCCAATGCTGTGTATTGAATTTGATGAGGAGTTTGGGTTCCACCAGGCACCCCTGTATGCTCACATTCCCATGACTTACAGAAGAAGTCGGCATTTCCCCCACACAGCCATGTCTGTTTGTGGCTTTGATAGTCCGCTGGGCAAACATAGTAATCTAGGCTAGCCAACCTGCATCTGGCTCTCGTGTCCCTACATCCATAATGTTTGTTTCTATTACCTATGATACGGAAAGGATTTATTGTAATTTTAGTTGGATCCCCTTCATCAGGGATATCCCAATAGGAAAGACCTATAGCCAGCTGACAAATGTCTGGGTTTAGAGATGGCCACCATGTCCCTAAAGGGGCTGTATGCAAGATAGACCATACTTCTTGTACAGTAGGATTTGTGATCAGCCATTACTGCTGAACAGGCTGATGAGGGTTAGGACTACTCTTGGCCAAGGGGAGAGTCTGTAGCCTTATCCACATGGCGAATACGCAATTTGAAAGTGTTACCAGTCTTTTCCAGTTTCCAGTCAGATTTTGGACAGGGCGCAGGCCAGAGATGAGAGACATGGATCCATGAAGTGATTCCGTCTACATTTACCACTGTAGGTGTTATATGTAGCACCTTATATGGTCCTTTCCAGTGGGGTTCCAGGGATGACACCTGATGTCGTCTAATGTAGACGAAGTCTCCTACTTGGTATCGATATGGAGTCCCCTCGTCCCCAGGTTGGTCGGCAGTGGCCAGATGTTTCCACAGATATTGCTGATTTCTTTCAAGAGCTTTAAGTCTGTCAAGCAAGGGGGTGTGGAAGGGATCGTTAGGTCTTAGAGTTTGGGTTAGGTCCCTTACTGGAGGAGGGACCATAGAGAATTTCATAGGGGGTGAGGTTACACAAGGAAACAGAGGAGTATGAGTATTTCTTGCATGAAACAGTGCATAAAGCAGGAGAATAGATCGATCTTTTATGCCGATCTCTAAGCTTGATTTTGCTAAGTCTCTTTAATGGTTCTATTATTTTTTTTTTACCTGTACTGAGCTCTGGGGTCTATAAGCACAATGTAATTTCCAATTAATCCCCAGGGTCCTGGCTAATCCCTGACTTACCAGGGCAATTAACGCCAGTCCATTATCAGACCCTATTGCCTTAGCCAGTCCGTATCTTAGAAAAATATCTTTCAGGATCTTCTTGACCACCATTTGTGCCATTTATTTTGTTGTTGTTGTTGTTGTTGTTTTTTTGTGTGTGTGTGTGTGGGGGAAGGCTTCAATTAATTCATCCTGAAAATGTATCTACAAAGACTAGGAGATATTTAAGTCCATAACTTCCTGGCTTAATTTCAGTAATGTCCACTTCCAAGAATTGTCCTGGTCTGGTTTCTGGAAGGTGCTTTCCTGCAGGAAAGTTGGAAGGGTAAGCATTAACCAATTGACAGACCCGGCAGGCTTTTGTTACCCGTTCAGTTATTTCTTTCGCTCTGAGTCGGTTAGTGGAAAACTCTGTTCTTGATCCTTCAGGAATGCCTGCAGTTTCTTTGAACCAAGGTGAGTGAGTTGATGTACATTTTTAACTTAGTTTAGGGCTTTCTGAAAATGCAAGCTGGGCTCAGTGAAGTTGAGGGTTTCAGTGTCAGTGTCCTTAGATGTTATCAAAAGCTTGCTGGTGCTCAGGGGTCCATTAGAATTGGGCATCTCTCTTTAACAGCGGGTATAAAGGAGCAGCTAAGGACGCAAACCCAGGTATCCATAAGCTGCATAAGCCAGCAGTCCCAAGAAACTCTCTGAGTTGTCTGCTGTTAGATGGGGTTGGTATCTGCTCAATGGATTGTTTTCTGGTCTCAGTGAGCCATCGCTTACTGCCCCTAAGGGAATAGTCCAGGAAGATTACTTCTTGCTGGCAAATTTGGGCTTTTTTGGCAGAAGCACTATACCAGAGTTGAGCAAGCTCGTATAATAATAATTGGGTTCCAGACTCACAGTTTTTCTTGGTGTTGGCTGCCAGTTGCAGGTCATCGACATATTGAAGCAGGGTGACGTCAGGGTGCATAGTTCTGAAGTTGTTGGGGTCTCTGTGGAGGGCTTCATCAAAGAGAGTGGGGGAGTTTTTGAACCCCTGTGGGAGTCTAGTCCATGTTATTTGACCAGACGTCCCGGTTTCTGGGTCTACCCACTCGAAATCAAATAGCAACTGACTATCTTTATGCAGAGGCAAGCAAAAGAAAGCATCTTTTAAGTCCAGAACAGTATACCATTTCCGCTCCTGGTTCAGAGTGCTAAGCAGATTGTACAGATTATGTACTGTGGGGTGAATGTCCTGCACTCTGTTGTAGATCTCTCTTTGGTCTTGAACGGTGCGATAGTCCCCGGTTCCTGGATTTTTATACTGGTAACAGGGCAGTGTTCCAGTTCAAATGACAGGGCCTTAGGACCCTTAAGGCCAGATATTTCTGAATATGGGGCCTTATCCCATCTTTAGCTTTTTTGCTCAGAGGATATTTTTTGACATTGATGGGGGGGCTGAAGTTTTTAACTCCATTGTTATTGGAGGATGTTTCACGGCTACGTGTAACCCAGCAGTTTTTTCCTAGGCATCTGCGTAATCTGTTATCCATTTCCGGGGTAGCTTGCCTGTTTGATCAGTCTTGGGGGGTTTGACAAGTTGATGTTCATCTTCTACTGACATAGTAAAAGCCGTGACTATAGGAGTTTTTACTGAAAAATTTAGAAATTTCACTTGGGGGCCTTCAGGGTTAAAAGTTATTATGGCCTGGAGCTTTTTGAGCAGATGTGTGCCCATCAATGGGGTCGGGCATTCTGGGATTACTAGGAACGAGTGATGGATTTTTTCTTTCCCCAGGTCCATGGTCCTCTTAGTTGTCTAAGCCCCATATTTACTGCCATTAGCCCCTTGAACTAGAGTCCTTTTTGTTTGATAGATGGCCCAATGGGGCCTTAAGGGCTGAGTATACTTACCCTGTATCCACTTCAAAGTTTAACCCCCCCGGCGAGTACTTTGTGTTCTTTTGGCCAGGCCAGCTACCTCCAAGGAAGGAGGGGCTGTGTGTGCCGTGGGGTAGTCACCTGGAGGGCGCTGGGCTGGCCTATATTCCTAAAATGGTGGAGAGTCTGAGTCAGCAGCAGGGGAATCACTTAGAGGTTGTTTGGGGTTGGAGGACAAGGGCAGGGCATAAGGAGGGGGAAGAGAGTCCAGTAGAGTCTTGAGATTCAGGGACAACAGAGGGTGGAGGAGGGGGAGCAGAGGGTTTGAGAGATAGAAAAGTGGGAGAACCAGTAGGAGCGGGGACAGGGACAAGGAAAGGCTTCAACCATGGAAGAGGAGATTTGCAGAGGTCCTGCAAACTAAAGATATATTGCTGTTGATCTGGATGGCTATGTGGCCCTGGCTGAAAGACAATATCTCTGAGTTTTTGAATTAGTGTGAAGTAGAAAGATCCTTCTGGGGGCCATCCGACTCCAAAGGTGGGTCATTCTGAGACACATAGATTCTTCCAGATCTGACGTTTTACTGAAAAAAAGAAGATTCTGAGCCTTTAAGCAGACTTTGGTGCAGTGATCAAGGTTCAGGGACAGAGGCATTGAAGTGCTCTGTCCCATATGAAAGATACACAAATAGTGAAAGCAATGACACACGACACAGACAAGACAAGACAATAAAGACAGGCAATGGACGTCCAATACTGAGAACAGGACTGAGTAGCCAGGAAAACCTGATGGGCTGACAATACCGAATCCAAAACAAAATATCACTGAGTTTAGGAGACTATTGTTACTCGGTTTCCCGAGTTCTCTGGGGCGTCCCCCAGAGACGTGGCCTGTGGCTCTGTGACACTTCTGTCAGCCACCGTCAGAGAGAGCTCATGCTCATCACCAATAGCCATTTTGCCCATCCCTAACCTGAAACCTGAAACAAGAAAGTGGCGCCTTACTTAACCTGAGATGAGCCTATTGGGGGTCTTTCGTCCAACGCTGCTGGAACTCGCTGGGGCCCTCAGATGTAATGGTCAGGCGACCATTGGAGGAAGAGACCACCAAGACACTGTCTCATGCAACAGCAAAGCGTCCAAAATTCTGGGGCTCAGACCTCACTTGAATAGAGCAGAGAGCACTGAGAACAGCTTAAGCAGAGCTTATATACTTTTCTTGAAGAGGGCAGGGAGGGAAGTTTATTGATGGGTCAGGGCAAGTGGGCGGTTTGCATGTAAACGGGTGAGGGTGTACATTCTGCAGTTTGGCAGTTGGGGACAGCACATTCTGGGAACAAGATTAGCAAAAAGTTTTCAAGATTTCAAGAGTGTTTTCTTAAGCATACAGAAAAACAGGAAGAGACAAGTACCTATTTTATTTATTTTCAACAAAGCCTAAATGGAAAGTGAGCATGAATTACTAAAAACATTCATGTCCAGGTTGCCTAATGCTCTCAAATGTCAATTCTATTGGTGACTACATATTTCTTTCTTCCTAAGGTTATATATTCAACCTCAACCCTGTTGAAAATGCCTAATCCTATGACTCACTTAATAATTTGCCTGATTTCCTAAGGTCTCTATTGATACCTCCTTTCCTACATATTTTCCCAAATTCATTATTGTGACTGACACTTAACATGGGCTGACATTAATATTCACTCTCTAACCGAAACCCTATTGGTAAAGAACTTTTTTCCAAATCTTATTCTCACCCTTCTTTCTAAACCTACTGACTCTCTTCCTAATTCCACCGACTATCCCTTTTTGACTGGAGGTTCTCTTCGACATTCAATCATCCAAGGTACAACGTCCTATGCCATTGTGTATGGATTTATCTGAGACATTTGTGCAGAAAGTATAACATTGCTAAGTATCCCAATCAAGGTCTCAATGCCCTTCTGGGATGCAAATCTTACCTAGATTTCTGTTTCCATACTTTTAACTCACGTCTATATTTTATAAATATCACAGATTCCCAATACCATTATTCATCCTGCAGAATGATTCCTAACCCAAATCGAAACTGTTATTAACCATAACCACACAGTGATCTCTCAATCTAACTTTAGAGAAGAGCAGGGACAGAGTTGGCCTTAAAATATAGGGATGTAGGGGATCTTCCACTTGCTGAGAACCTCCAAGGTCCATGCAGAAATGATCCCTGAAGAAGATGTAGGCAGCTATGAAGGACCTGAGAGAGCAAAAGTCATCTTCCATTGCCAAAAAACCTGGTCAGGATGAAGGGATGTGGCTGAATCAGCCTCTCTCTTAATGTACAGGAGACGGACCAAACCAGGCCTTTGTGGAGCACTGTTTCTTGGTGCCTTTGATTTATATATCATTCTAACTTGTGAAAATGTCACAGGAAGTAGGGGCAGCCTCCATCTCATGGAACCCTTGGAAGCAACTGTTAGGACAATGTGTTTGCCAAGGCAGTGACCTCATTAAATTCCTGAAGGAAGTAACCTACCTCACTTCCTTGGTGATGGAACACTTTAAACTTGGGATCCAGGAAGCCAGGCACTGAGAGCCAATCCAAGTCCCAGTCCCAGTGGGCTCACTTGTTTGGTGTTACTAAGGACAGAGTCAGTCTTTCTTGGTACCTACTGATGTGAGGATGGCCACATGCCAGGGACCTTTCCTGAGAAAGCAGGTAGTGGCTCTCCACATGCTCCTGACAACGTCACAGAGTTGGCCAAGGAGAACAGATCTGAGAATGGATAGGCCATATCAGGGGAACATAGTATGACCCACCAGTCAAAGGACACTCTGGATAGTTACAAACCTACTTGGGGGAAGGAGGTGCCTTTGTGGGTGTGGGTGTGAGTTTGTGGTTTTGTCTCATGTTCTGAGAATAGGTAGGAAAGTTGGTTTGTTTGGATTGGAATGGACTTTTTCTAGTAAATTGTTTGACAAGGCGAGTGTTTCTATGTCTGTTTCTCCCACTGTGTCCGTGGTTGTAGACATTAGAAAAGAAAATGCATCAATGGATGTTTCCTGTCTTGTAGAAAGCTTCCCAGCATTCATCCTGCCCAATTAACGCATGGACTGTGACTTGCCTTATGGATGGGCAACACCTACTATCTTACTACGTTTCTGTTTTCTTCCTGAATTCTGGCCACTCTCAAGAATTGGCTCATGGTTTTGTGTCCAAGATATGTACCACCTCCAAGCACTGTGACATGGCCATGTACATGATAACTGAAGGGAATGGGAGGATCTCAGAAAACTCAGATATCAATGTGACCAGTAAAGTCTCAGTGGAGAATCCTTGCTTTGGGCCATTTGCTTACCTATTGCTTCATTGCCCTGAATGTCAGGAAGGTCTTTGCCTCAGGCCACCCCTTTGTGAAGCCTTAAGAAAACAGTTTTCAAATGGAAATGAATGGGCATCACCTGTGGCTCTTTGCTTAATTGCTTCCAAAAGGGATGTGTCTGAATCAGCCTCGTGAACCTGTGTGAGGCTGCTGCTTAGATTCTTAACACCTGATGGATCTAAGGTAAGATTCCATGTGTGCTACAAATACAAAATGGTCAAAATAGAAGTCATTGTGTATGAAGTCTCTCGCCATCTTCTGTAAGGTTCCTGACCTCCATCCTGGCCTGCAAAGGCTAGACCATAGATGCTTGGGTTTTTTCATGACTCCCATTCATATAAAGAATTTATACCTGGCAGTCAGTAGGCCTCAAATTGGAGAAGTGGAGCAGTAATAAGGTCAGGCCTATTTGATCACTCCTGGTTCACAGAAAAGGTGTTTAGGCCACACTGACCTTAGGCAAAATAGGGGCGAGGGAGCATATTTTGGACAGGGTCTTGGACTTCACCCCTTTTAGAAACGTCCAGACAGAGGATTTGATGAGTGTCTACATGGAAGAAGACGAGGGCTATGTGAAAGTGTTTTGGTTTTAATTGTGGTCATTTGTGTGGCAGTTGGAAGACATAACTGTGTCCACCATGGCTTGAACTTTGGTGTGATTCCCCTTAGAGACTGCGTTCTGGACCTGACCTCAGAGAAGAATTGCCATGAATTGTGTTGGGATTTCAGGAGGCCACGCATGAGAGTCCCCATTGGAAACTGAGATATAGGCCCAGGTGGCTCTCCACAGAACACTGGGAATCTCAGCTATGATATCACATGATTTTATTCTGAAAGACTTGGCAACCATAGTTGAGATTCAAAACACACATGGACATAGCATTGTAGACCTCAATGGGCCTGGCTTCATGTGACCTTTTGGCCACTCCATGGGAAGCCTTTCCTGTGAGAGTCCTCCAGAGCTTTCATTGAAATGAAATTCCTCACCATTTAATGGTTCCTGAAAGAATTGAAACTCACAGTGCCTCCAACTTCATCCTTGAAAAATGGCTAGATAAATACCATGAAATTTTTGAAATTCTTATGACCAAGTGGCACTGAAGAACATTTGGATGTCCAGTTGCTGATCATGAGTGTACCAGAGAGTGCCTTGATTGACTGGGTTTCATGAAAATTGTGTAGAAGAAAGAATCCTGTATGTTGGCGCCTGCTGAGTAGTGACCCAGAGCTGTGGTGTGCAGTTGTGTCATAAAATATCTCTGGTGGGGCCATTTGGATCTGCCATTGACTTCCAAATGTCTTGTGGCAGACATGGTGCAGCCAGTAATCCCTATATGTCTGATCTCTTCATATAAAGGCATCTTGTTATATGGAGAGGTTTCAGGGCCGTGTTCAGAATCAGGTTGCAATGGTTGAGGGGGCAAGCTATGTGAAATATAAGCCTCATTGGTGGATTCTCCTGGAGACCCTGACCCACCACACGTGTGAGAAATCCCTCCAGCACTGAGTCCCTGTTGATCTCCTTGTATTTCATGAAGCAAATACTAAACCCCCATTGCAGCAGCAAGAAACACCATGAAATGTGGAAGATGCGCAAATGGCTTCACATACCACATGGGGAGACACTTAGCCTTCAGTGACAACAGTTTCCCTACAAAGAGAGAATTCTGCACTCCTGCCTCATGTTCATTGGAAAATAAGAAACCATGTCCTCCAGGTCACATAGATGCAGACCCAGCTCTGATGGTCTCACTACAAAGAAGCTAAAGCTCCTGACAACAACATATATTTCAAGTGCCCAAGGTCAGGGAGAGTTTCTCAATAAGTTTTAGCCCGGCAGAGCTCCATGTTTGTGGAGTGTTTACCTGTTTGACCAGGACAGGAGAAAAGACCACTGACTCCAATTAAAATCAAATTAAAGCAAGCTTATTATTTTTCCACTGCCTGAGCTGCCTATCCCTCTCAAAATGGCAGAAACAAGACAGCAACCCCACCTTTCCTACAGCCCAGCTTTATAGTTCAGTAAGTTACACAAAAGGGGGGTTACAGATAACAGAACTCGGAGAAGCATCACGCTATTGCTAGTTTACAATTTTTTTTTTTGCTGGCCCCATCATCAGAATTTATGAGGACCATTAGAGACTCACGAGAGTCGTTGTCTGGCCAGAGAAGGCCAATATTTATGAGGTGTCACTAAATTTTCAGAGAGGGCTGCTATCTGGTCAGAGAGCCAGGCATGGGTGAGTTCAAGGCACGGACAGGCATTCCAAGCAGATTCAGAATTTGCAGTAATTTATAGGAAAGCAAAATTATCTTTTCATGACTTTGTGGCAAGATGGCTCCCAATTTTAATAAATGATCAGGTTGGGTTTATCATTCCCCCCCCATTTTTTTTGCTTTTTAATATTTTTTAAATTAATTTTTATTGTAGGTTGTTCAAAACATTACATAGTTCTTGATATATCATATTTCACACTTTGATTCAAGTGGGATATGAGCTCCCATTTTTACCCCATATACAGATTGCAAAATCACATCAGTTGCAGAACCATTGATTTACATATTGCCATTATGGTGTCTGTTGTATTCTGCTGCCTTTCCTATCCTCTACTATCCCCCCTCCCCCTCCCCTACCCTCTTCTCTCTCTACCCCCTCTACTGTAGTTCATTTCTCCCCCTTATATTTTTCTCCTTTCCCCTCACTTCCTCTTTTATGTAATTTTGTATACCCCTGAGGGTCTCCTTCCATTTACATGCAATTTCCCTTCTCTCTCCCTTTCCCTTTCACCTCTCATCCCTGTTTAATGTTAATCTTCTTCTCATGCTCTTCGTCCCTACTCTGTTCTTAGTTACTCTCCTTATATCAAAGAAGACATTTGGCATTTGTTTTTAAGGGATTGGCTAGCTTCACTTAGCATAATCTGCTCTAATGCCATCCATTTCCCTCCAAATTCTATGATTTTGTCATTTCTTAATGCAGAGTAATACTCCATTGTGTATAAATGCCACATTTTTTTTATCCATTCGTCTATTGAAGGGCATCTAGGTTGGTTCCACAGTCTTGCTATTGTGAATTGTGCTGCTATGAACATGGATGTAGCAGTGTCCCTATTGTGTGCTCTTTTTAGGTCTTTAGGGAATAGACCGAGTAGGGGAATAGCTGGATCAAATGGTGGTTCCATTCCGAGCTTTCCAAGAAATCTCCATACTGCATTCCAAATTGGCCGCACCAATTTTCAGTCCCACCAGCAATGTACAAGAGTACCCTTTTCCCCACATCCTCGCCAGCACTTGTTGCTGTTTGACTTCCTAATGGCTGCCAATCTTACTGGAGTGAGATTTGCAACAAAATGAAACTGAATCCCTTACTCTCGCCATTCACAAAAGTTAACTCAAAGTGGATCAAGGAACTTGATATCAAATCAGAGACATGGCGTTTGATAGAAGAAAAAGTTGGCTATGATCTACATACTGTGGGGTCGGGCTCCAAATTCCTCAATAGGACACCCATAGCACAACAGTTAATAACTAGAATCAACAAATGGGACTTACTCAAACTAAAAAGTTTTTTCTCAGCAAAAGAAACAATAAGAGAGGTAAATAGGGAGCCTACATCCTGGGAACAAATCTTTACTCCTCACACTTCAGACAGAGCGCTAATATTCAGAATATACAAAGAACTAAAAAAATTAGACAATGAGATAACGAATAACCCAATCAACAAATGGGCCAAGGACCTGAACAGAAATTTCTCAGAGGAGGACATACAATCAATCAACAAGTATATGAAAAAATGCTCACCATCTCTAGCAGTCAGAGAAATGCAAATCATTCCCCCTTTTTTAATGTGTCCCTTCCAAATTTTTGATAGGGTAGGGAAAGAGCAATGAGGGAATTTTAATCCCTCAGGTAACAGTCTCCAAATTTTTAGAACTCACCCAAAATTGGATTCCTGGTTTTACCTGACGTAATTAATTACTTATATTGATATTCTATTTATTTTTGGCTCCATAGTTGTAAGACGAGAGGCGTCACTCATTTTGGCTTCTTCTGAGCTGAGAGAAAGTGACGTGAGTGGGCACAGTATAAGGGACATGAGTTGCCTTTTAGAAGTCAGTTGAGGGACATGAGTTGCCTTTTAGAAATCAGTTCGTTTTGAAGTCTGGTTGGGGAAGAACAGGTTGTAAATTCATCTGGGGATGGGTTCTTCTGTGTGAGAAACAAGAACCATGAGTACTGAAAAAATGTTGCAGCAGCTGGAACATGTCACTGTATAGAGGTTCCCTCAGCAGGCTTTAATATTCCCAATTATCAGGACTGTCAACTTAATATTTAACATTTAGTGTTACAGTTATCCCTCTCCATAAGATACAGTTTAATGATTTAATATCATCTGATCTTGCAAAATCATTTTACTAGTATGACCTCTGTGTGTAATAGAGAAACCTTTAATTCTGTTACTCAGGGCTGGATAATCGTACTAGCAAACACCAACCCTACCTGTAGGTTAGGAATATCTGTAGGCCTTAAACTAAAAATTTCTGCCTCTGGCAGCTCCTCTTGATAGTCTCTTTTTATAGTTATCAGGCATTCCTTTCTGGGAATCCTTCTTTGTAGCCTCCAGTCTTACTTATTTGGGGAGGCTAACATAATGTGTATAAAAAATTATTATTATTATTATTATTATTATTTAAAATGCCCAGGAATGGCTGTATTTTGGTTTTAACTGTCTTTCCTATGTGTTTATCATGAAACAGTCAAACTGACTTTTGTTTCTATCTATTGTTAACAGTCAGCTGAGCTTTTATGGGAGTCATTCCTGGGGAAACTTGAGAGCAGCTTCTCAGTTCTGCTAGTGCCATTTGCGCTAGGTGGGTCGAGGTCTTGCTTGACCATGTGGCTACCCTTGGAAGCATCAGGGATGTCTCCCTTCTCTGATGACTCTCCTCTTCTTAGCAAATGCACTGATTGGCTTTCTGTTCTCCAGGGGTCTCATTAATCTCCCTAATTGGGAAGATATGAGGCCCAGAGTTGCAAAGCTCTTTGAGAAGTCCCTTGTTCCCTGGATTCAGACTGACTCAGAGGGCAAGAGCCAAATATTGGTTTTCTTGTCCCTTTTCATGTAACTTTAATATAAATCCTAATCTTAATCATCCAGCAAATAAATTTTAACAGCCTTATATTAAGAGTACTGGGCTTTAATGTCTATAACTTTATAATTATTTATCTTTTTTATTAACTGGGATCTGTATTATTCTGTCTGTCTTGTAGGTGATGACTTATTATCTTAAATTAACCCATGTTGTGTTCTTAAAGCAACACTTCTGTAAAACACTAACAAGGAATCTTTAGATCACTTATAAGGAAATTACAAAATAAAATTTTTTAACAAGAGTAAAAATACTTAGTTCGTGTAATAGCTACCCTGAAGTTGTAAGCTGAGTTATACATTATATCCCCTGTTTGAGATCCTAGAAATCTTGACAGAAAAAAAAAACAACTTTTGAACATAACTTTAAATGAAATAATATCTGACCTACTGCTTTCGTAGTCATTCTCACATATAGTAAGATGGGACACAGAGCCTTATCTCAGGTAAGGCAGGGCTCTTTATAAAACTTAAGTGTTTTACTTCTAAAGATGATCTTTGTTTTTTTAAATATCATTTTACAAAGATTACATGTATTATTTGAGGTCACATGAACATTAGTTAACACCATATGATATCACATTTAAAACATGAATTTAAGAAAGGCTGAAAGTTTTTAACCTTTATATATATTAGACTCTCATTAACATAAAAATACATTTAAATTGTTTCCCAATGTAAAAAGTAACATACAACTTTACATATCTTATTGATAAGAAGTAAATGAATGCCCAATATATTTTTTTACCATACAACTTCAGAACACCAGCTTGAAATAATGCTCTTTTAAAGTTTCTACCTTACAGATTCGTATACCTGAAAGATATGAGCACATTAATAGCATCACAATTACATTGAAGTTTCTACATTAACCAAGTTTAGCTTTTAAATAAATGGCAGTACAGTGCTCTAAAATAACAGTTCTTATTTAATCAGTTGTTTAATTTTCATGGTTGCTTGCTCTAGAAAAAATAAAACTTAATAAACACAATGTTATGGGTAAACTTATGTTTTAAGAAATTTTTGTCTCTTTAACACATGACGGATTATTACAATCTTATACAGACATTGGTACAAACTTATACAGACCTTAGTAAATAAATCAGATATCTAACAAAAGTACTCATGAATGAGTAATCCCATATCAAATTTACTTTACTTATTTATCAATATATTAGACAAATATATTGAACAGTGTAAACCATTTTTTTGTTGAAGGAAAAGTCTTAGAACCAAGGCATATTAGAACATTTGTAGACATTAATATTTTATTAGATTTTTGAACACCTAGAAAAACTTGTAAGCTTAAATTTAAAGACATTTATTTTTATCTCTTTATCCAATTTAAATTCAACTATTTAAATCACTTGAATTAAAGATCTTTGGATCCACTTTTTAAAATTTGTTTTTATGAGTGTTTTTGTTTTAATGAGTGCTCTTTATAAATGTTAATTTGTGTATCATATATATGATATACAGACATATGAATATATAGACATACAACACATAACAAAATTGTGCACACATAATAATAGTAAAGGCCTTGTAGCTTTTCCAGGTGAAATATCCATTGCAATGTTTCAAAAATTACACAGTTATTCAAAGATAGAACTGGTCAGAAAAACATCATCCTAGGTCTTTAGGATCAAAATCATGAGCTCAAAAAAAAAAAAAATAAAGAATCTAAGGAAAAAATAAGAGTCCTAGAAAAATTGACTGGCCATTAATTAGTAAATACCATACAATTTAATTTTTTTTAGGCCTCAGATCACTCTCCTACTGAGCTTGCAGGCCTCTTTCATTTGCCATTCAACATAAGTCCTGGCTGAGGTCTGGAAGGAGCAGGAAAAAGCTGCTATTCTGAGCAGACACCTCAGGCCTAAGGCATTTCAACCATAATTTTCAGGTTCAGATGTTGAAAATTATAATACAATTTTAAGACAAAATTCACAAAATTTTATGATACAAGTTTAAGACACAGTTTACAAAATTTTACATCTTTATATCTTGTTTTGTCAACAGATACCATACTATGATTTACTATCCTTGTCCAAATTAATGCACTGGTACACACAGTGACATTTTCCCAGGCTACCCAATTAAAAATTGGTGAAAAAAAAGCCTGAATGATTGGGAAGTTACTTGCCAACTTGGAAGTAGAGTTCTCTAGTTTTCCATCCTAAGTATTTAAGTTCTCTGGCATGAATTATCTGAAATCATAAACTAAACAATTTCCTAAACCCGACTTTTAACTGCAAGATTGTGCAATGCTTCAAAAACCCATTCAGATGCCAGATTGTTACAATAAAACATCATCATTTAGATACACATTCAGCTAAGATCATTCCCAAGAAATGATTTATAATATCAACACATTATTGCACATGTCTTAAAGGGCCAGAAACAAAGACACAAGACAGACTGAAAGGAGCTCCAGACTATGGCTTACAGACAGAAGCCTTTAAACCAGAGCAGATAAGAGAAAAATCTCCTACACCAGTGGCACCATAGATTTTCCCACAAGGGAACCAGATGTTTTCACAGAGGGACAACCTGAAATGTAAAATCAAGGGTCTCCATGGTGACTTTACTGTATTTAGTGTCCCCTTTTTCTTTTTCTCTTTTTTAAGAAAACAGAGATGGCAAAATCCTTACAGTGCAGGGAAGGAAGTAGGTAATTTTCTGAAGCAACAGGGCTTGGGCAGCTGCTGGAAGTCCCTCAGTCTCTCCTTTCACTTACAGGATTAGCTCCTCTTATTCGGTTCCACCCCAAGCACGCTCCGTCTCCTAAGATTTCAGTAGTCAGCTCTCAAAGAGTTCCGGGGTGTGGGGGGTACCAAAAATTGTAACTTAAAGTTTGGTTCCTGATTTTGAAGCCAATTAATACCAATTTAATAATGAGGACAGGGTTTGAGAAAAAGAAAAAGGGAGATTTACTGCTTTGCTAACAAAGGAGAAAAACAGGGGTCTCTGCCCAATGGTTGTGATTCTATCGATCTGAAGGGACAAGGGGTTTTAAGGAGTTTCACGTGTTAACCTGGGAGATACTCAGTTCTTAGGTCCCCAGCAGGCATTGCCCTCTGCAGTGGGTGTGCTCCAGGCAGCCAGCTAGGGGCTTCTCTCATCCTGCTTAACAAAGGGTATTAAAGTTCATCACAGTTCTTTAAAACACAGTCCAAATGGGTGTCAGTTTACTTGCTTTATTACCCATTTTCAGTTAAGTTTTACCACAGAAATCACACAAGAAAACACACTAAAACAAACCAAAAAAAAAAAAACATATGAAACACAGAACAAAACACACAAAAAAACAGAAAACCAGCGCAGAAACAGAAAAACAGAGGAACTATGCAACGTCTTGCTAAAGCTCTGGAATAGGAGCTCCTGCGTGCCCATTGGCACCTCTCTATGCTTTCAGAGGAATTCCCTACAGAACATAACAGAGGACAGAATGATTCTCGTTACTGTACCATACAGGAGTATATGTGTGTCTCCCCAGGACACCACTCTGTCATCAGAAGAGATCTCCCTTAACCGGATATCAGATGTTATATAGGCGCCACTTACCTATGGAGGCCTCCTCCACCATGTGCTTGCTAATAGTTTTAGGGCGGTGGTTCACTGCAGTGCTCCCTGGACCAAAATCTCACACCAAGGCCTTGGAAATTGCCTCTCCATGCCGGAGCCCTGGAGGGAAGGCCAGCTTCAGAATTTCCAGTAGTCTGGTCTTGTGATCTATTGGGGCAGGGTCATCTCGATGGGAAACTACAAAATATTACACCAGGATGCAAGAAAAGACCACTGACTCCAATTAAAATCAAATTAAGGCAAGCTTACTATTTCAAAGTGGATCCAAAGATCTTTAATTCACGTGATTTAAATGGTTCAATTTAAATTGGATAAACAGATAAATATAAATGTCTTTAAATTTAAACTTACAAATTTTTCTAAAATATTAATGTCTTATAAAATATTAATGTCTACAAAAGGTCTAATATACCTTTGTTCTAGGACTTTTTCTTCAACAACAACAAAAAAAATGGTTTAAACAGTCTCCTACTCTAAGCCATTTTCTACCATCAATGGACCCTTCAGGGGGAAACCATGGACACAATTCTCCTATGTATGAAAAGAATAATTTTAAGTCCTTTTTCTTAACATGTGCCCCCCATGTCTTGAGGGCCTCCTTGAGGCCTGACAAAAACAAATCATGTGACGAAACTGCTTGTCCCATGGTGGGTCACTCACCATGTGTCATCCCCACTCTCCTCCTGGATCTGTCTTTCGGTGGTGTCTGCTGAGGCAATCGCAAGCTCCGCTTTTTTAAGTCTTCCCTGAGGACAGGTTTCCCCCTCAGTCAAAGGCTCGAGCCCCAGTAGGTAGGTGCCAGATATCCCGGCCGGCAGGACACATCAACGGGGGTGGTGAACCTAGATGGGGAGTAATGAAGGGACAAGAGACACGAGAGATGACAGCAAGACAGGAGTTTTAATCAAGCTGCAAATTTTTATTGTTCACACAGGGGTATTTATATACTGGGTATGGGAAAGCTCTCTTATTGGCAGTTCCTGGATGTCTTCACAAGGTGAGATAACCTCAGGATGTTTCAGTAAGACAGATGGCCCCATGATGTCTCAGGGAGACAGATGGTTACAGGATATCTCCTAGGCAGGATGTCTCCCAGGGGGCTGTTTCTTGTAAGTGTCAGGCTATTCTATGAAGGAGAAATTCCTTCTACCCCTGACAGTCAGGGATTTAGTATTTTAAATGGAAATTTGAAAAATGAATCCAAAGTGTATGCAAATATGTGCTACACAAAAATCTTCCCACTCTCATTCAGAACAATTCCTTGACATTACCTTCGCACCAAGTAAGACACAATTAGAGAAGAAAAGTTAGAAAATCTGTGAATACATATCTGCAATGGAAAATGTTCAGGAGTTCACATCTTTGGAGGTTGTAGAGGAGATTCCAAAAGTAAGAAACAGGGTAAAAATACCACAAACATGGAACTCTGCAATCCTAAAGACTGCTTGAGAAACTTCCTCTGAGGTTGGCACTTGAAATATATGTTGTTGTCAGGAGCTTTAGCTTCCTTTGTCGTGAGACCATCAGACCTGGGTCTGCATATATGTGACCTGGAGGACATGGTTTTTTTATTTTCCAGTGGACATGAGGCAGAAGTGCTGAAATCTCTCTTTGTAGGTAAACTGTTGCCACTGGGGGCTAAAAGTCTCCCAGTGTAGACTGTGAAGCCATTTGGTCATCCTCAAATTTCTGTCGTGTTTCTAGCTGCTGCACTAGGAGTTTGGTATTTGCTTCATGAAATACAAGGAGTTCAACTGGGACACAGTGCTGGAGGGAGTTCTGTCACGTGTTGTGAGTCAGGGTCTGCAGGAGAATGCACCAACCAGACTTCTATCCCACATAGCTTGCCCGTTTGACCAAAGCAACCTGATTCTGAACATTGCCCTGAATACTCTCCAGGTAACAAGATGCCTTTACATGCAAGGGTCTGCTGGCTGCACCATGTCAGTCACAAGCCATTTGGAAGCCAATGGCAGATTTACATGGCCCCACCACACATGTTTCATCACACACCTGCACACCACAGCTCTGGCCCCACTACTCAGCAGGCTCCAACTAACTAGCATCTCTGTTATACACCATTTTTATGAAACCCAGTCAATCAAGGCACTGTCTGGTACACTTTTGATCAGCAACAGGACATCAAAAGTTTCTCCCATGCCACATGGTCATGGGAATTAAAAAAATTTCATGGTATTTATCTAGTCATTTTTCAATGATGAAGTTGGAGGCACTGTGGGTTTCAATTTTTTCAGGAACCATTAAATGGTGAGGAAGTTCATTTCAATGAAATCTCTGGAGAACTCTCACTGGCAAGGCATCCAAAAGAATGGCCAAAAGGTCCCATGAAGCAAGGCCCATTGAGATCTACAATGTGAGGTCCATGTGTGTTTTGACTCTCAACTATGGCTGCCAAGTCTTTCAGAATAAAATCATGTGATATCCTGGCTGAGATTCCCAGTGCTCTCTAGAAAACCAACCAGTGCTTAGATCTCAGTTTCCAAGGGGGAGTCTCTTGTGTGGCCTCCTAAAATTCCAACACAATTCATGGCAATACTTCTCTGAGGTCACTTCCAGAAATCAGTCTCTAAGAGGAATCACACCAGAGTTCAAGCCCAGGTGGACACAGTCATTTCTTCCAACCGCCAAACAAATGACCACAATTAAAACCAAAACACTCCCACATGGTCTTCAACTTCTTCCATAAAGACACTCATCATAACTTCTGGATGGAGGTTTCAATGAGGGGCGCAGCCCAAGAGAGCGTCCAAATAAGCTCCCTTGCCCCTCATTTGCCTAAAGTCAGGGTGGCCTGCACACCCTTTCTGTGAACCAGGAGTGATCAAATAGACATACCGTTAATACTGCTCTGCTTCTCCAATTTGAGGCCTATGACAGTCAGGTATAGATTCTTTATGTGAATTGGAGTCATGAGAAACCCCAAGAACCTATTAGCTAGCCTCTGCAGGGCTTTTAAGAACTAATTTGACACAAAGTATCCCTTTTCTCACTTGATGGAAGTCAGGAACCTTACAGAGGAAGGTGAGAGACTTCATCCACAATGACTGCTCTTTTGGCCATTTTGGTTTTGGATGCACATATGGGATCTTTCTTTAGATCCATCAGATGCTGAGAATCTAAGCTGCAGCCACTCACATGGCTAAGAGACTTATTAAGACATATTCCTTTCCCAAGCAATTAACCAAAGAGCCACAGGTGATGCCCATTCATTTCCATTTGAAAACTGTTTTCTTCAGGCTTCACTAAGGTGTCGCCTGAGGTAAATACCTTCCTGACATTCAGGGCAACAGAACCATAGGTAAGCAAATAGCCAAAAAAGGGTTTCTCCACTGAGACTTTCCTGGTCACACTGATATCTGAGTTTTCTGAGATGCTCGCCATTTCCTTCAGCTATCCAGTAAAAGGCCATTTCACAGAGCTTGGAGGTGGTACATACCTTGGACACAAAACCATGAACTTATTCTGGTGAGTGGCCAGAATTCAGGAAGAAAACAGGAACCTTGGAATAAGAGGTGTTGCCCATCCATAAGTTAAGCTGATGTCCATTCATAAATTGGGCAGGTTGAATGCTGGGAAGCTTTGTACTAGACAGGACACATCTATTGATGCATTCTCTTTTCCAATGTCTAGAACCACGGACACAGTGGGATACACAGACATAGAAACACTTGCCTTGTGAAATGACGTACAAGAAACTGTTCACTCCAAACCAAACAAACTGCCTTTCTTACAAATACTCAGAACATGAGACAAAACCACAAACCCACACCCACACCCACAAAGGCACCTCCTTCCCCCAAGTAGGTCTGTGACTATTTGGAGTGTGCTCTGACTGGTGGGCCATACTATGTTCCCTCGTAGTAGCCTGTCCTGTCTCAGATCTGGTCTCCTTGGCCAACTCTGTGAATTTGTCAGGAGACTGCAGTGAGCAACTTACTTTTTCTCAGGAAAGGCCTGTCTTCAGAGCTCTCCTAGCATTAGGCCAACCTCACATCAGTAGGCACCAAGAAAGACTGACTCTGTCCTTGGTAAATCCAAACAAGTGAGCCTACAGGGACTGGTACTGGGACTGGCTCTGGGTGCCTGGCTTCCGGGATCCCAATTTCAGAGAGTTCCATCACCAAGGAAGAGAGGTGAGGTGTCTTCCTTCAGTAAGTGAATGAGGTCACTGCCGGGGCAACCACTTTGTCCTAACAGCTGCTTCCAAGAGTCCCATGAGATGGAGGCTGCCCCTACTACCTGGGACAGTTTCACAAGTTAGAATGGTATATCAACCATTGGCACCCTGGAACAGCTCTCCACACAGGCCTCCTTTGGTCCATCTTCTCTACATTAAGAAGAGAGAGGCTGATTCAGACACAACCCTTCATCCTGATCAGGTTGTTTGCAATGGAAGAAGACTTTTGCTCTCTCAGGTCATTCATAGATGCCTACATCTTCTCCAGGGATCATTTCTGCATGGACCTTTGAGGTTCTCAACAGGTGGAAGATACCCTACATTCCTGTATTTTAAGAACACTCTGTCCCTGTTCTTCTGTAAAGTTAGATTGAGGGAACAGTGTATGGTTAGGGTTAATAACATGTTCGATTTTGGTTAGGAATCATTCTGAAAGATGAATGTCGAAGAGAACATCCATTCAAAGTAGGATAGTCGGTAGCATTTTGAAGAAAGATGGTAGCTTCAGAAAGAAGAGTGAGTATAGGATTTGTAGGAAAAGTTCTTTAGCAATAGGGTTTCGGCTAGAGTGAATGTAAATGTCAGCACATGTGAAGAGTCAGTCACAATATTGAACTGGGGTAAATATGTAGGAAAGCAGATATCAGTAGAGACATTAGGAAATCAGGCAAAGTATAAATTGAGTGATAGGAGTAGACATTTTCAACAGGGTTGAGGTTGAATGTATAATCTTAGGAAGAAACAAATATGTAGTCACTAATAGGATTGACATTTGAGAGCACTAGGCAACCTGGACATGGATGTTTTTAGTAATGCATGCTCATTTCCGTTTAGGCTTTGGTACAATCAGAAGAGTGACCTTTGCATTTTGTGTCCTGAATATTACTGTGACAAAATGTTTATGTAGATCAAATGACATGAGTATTTCTTCCACCATTTCTGAGAGCAGTATTTTGAAGACGTATAAATTAGTATTGGGGGTACAAAGAGGTGTACCCTGTGTCTATGAATATAGAGATAATGTATGAATAGACCATTGTATGAATAAATAATATAACTGGTTCCCCTTTAAATAATAGATGGAATTGATATCTGAAAATATATAAGGAATCTTATATTGATATACAATCATTCATTGTAATCAGTTATACATCTATTGGTTATATTAGGATTATTGTTTATCATGAATGATGTGTGAGTTTTGCTTCAAAAGTGATTATGGAATTTGAAAATAATATGTATGGAAAGAGTTCTTATGAAAATACCAGGCAAGAAACATGGAGGAATTCATGGGTTCTAAAGCAGGACGTGATTGAAAGTGAAACAAATGCCTATAAATTTGCTAACTTGTGAATAAAATATACATCCGATGATGTGCATAAACTGCAGAAATAGTAATGTACCCGTGTTGAATAAAAATGAACATCAAAATACACATCATGTCCCATAGGAATCTACTTGCATTGATGTTAAACTGGGTCAGTTATGATAGAAATATTAGGATTTGTATGCACCATTCACTGAAGTTAGTTTTCAGTACTAAGAAACAAATATGTACTTCAGGTGGATGAATATTTCTGAGAATAACCATGTGAAAGTTGATTATAAATCCATATGCATGAATATGAATGAATTTATGGATTGTATAATAAGACACATATATTTCATATTTTGAAAAATCTGTAGAGTGTATATTTATACACACACACACACACACACACACACACACAGAGACATTAAAAAGTAGCAATATATACACCAATCGAAATTCATCATGAAATATATATAATCCACAGATCCAAAAGTATTCATTTTTGTGAAAATGGATTTACGTATAATGTTGTTCAACTAGGAAGCTAACCCATAGGCTGAATATTCAATTCCAACAGCGTTTTGTAGGAGTGGTCTCTTATCACAATTTGTATCTGCCAAGTCAGCCACCTCACCAGAATGTACGTGTGGCACCAGGTAGGATTCTATATGTTCATATTAAAATACATGTGCTGAATAGGCTACAGAGAAAGGGAGACAGGTATTCACATATTTGTTAAGTTTAAAAACACATGGAAATCTATTTTAAGAAATACTTGAGTAGATTTTTAACTCCTACGCTATATCATGAAAAAGGAAACTCCAACTATACAACATGCCTCCTCTGAACTGCTTGTATTTCTATTTTGTTTGGTTTATTTTTCTCCATCATATTATGATTTGTAGTTGGAACCCTGGGCTTGTTCTGCCGGTCGGTCACAGGTCTGGCTACCTTGCAGGCACGTTCGGCCTCTCTGCTCTGCCCTTACTTTAATTGGGGTGACGTGTCTACCACGCCAGCGGGTCGCTGGGCCTGTTCCGGGCGTGGGCGACGACTCTGCTCTGCCACTACTCCAATTGGGGTGACGTGTCTACCATGCCGGCAGGCCGCCTGGCCTGTTCTGCCAGTCAGTCGCAGGTCTGCCTACCTTGCGGGCACGGGTAGCGGCTCTGCTCTGCCCCTACTCCAATTGGGGTGATGTGTCTACCATGCCGGCAGGCTGCTGGGCCTGTTCCGCAGGTCCGTTGCAGGTCTGACTACTTCGCGGGCTCGGGCTGTGGCTCTGCTCTGCCCCTACTCCAATTGGGGTCACGTGACAACCACGCCTGCGGGTCACTGGGCCTGTTCCGGGCACAGGCAGCGGCAATGCTCTGCCCCTACGAGAATTGTGGTGACGTGACTACCACGCTGGTGGGTCGCTGGGCCTCTTTCAGGCGCAGGCGGCAGCTCTGCTCTGCCCCTCTGGCTTGATGACAAAGTGAGAGAGACTTGGGTGTTTGTGAGTCACTTTCTTTACCAACAGACCAACTGTTTCTGTCGTCACTGGTATAGATGAAGTTATCTCCTCCACCGCTTTGTGATGACATCAGATCTCTGCCATGTTGGTATCCCATGCAAACGGCAGCATTTAGTTCCGTTTGCCAGGTGACCAAAGCAACGGGTGAGTCCTGACTGGCCCTCACAAGCCCCATCTCAATCCTGTTGCCACTGCCTATGAAGGATAGGTTGGTATTTACCTCCACAGTATTCAGCAGGACCCGGACCGAGAAGCAGTTTCTGCGGGTTCTTTAGCCCTGGGCCAGAGCAGTTCCAGGAGCCGGAATTTGGCCGCTCCGTGCTCGGTGTATGTTTTGATAGGAGCAGGCTCTAAGAAGAAATTTCTGTGCGTTCTTTAGCACTGAGCCTGAGTAATTTGTCTGCGAGATGCAGGTGAATGGCAGCCTGAAATTACCTGTTCTATAGCTGAATGAGATGCGATCAGTCGAAAACAGCGATAGTGATGTCAGCTCTCCAAGATGGTGGCCGCTGGCTTCCTCTGTGGTATGACCGGTGTGGAGAACCGAATTGGACTGCTTCCTTCCCCCGTCTCAAACCCAGAATTCAGCACTGACCACAGTGATTGCACAGCTGGCAGGAGCCCACAGAATTTTCAGTGCTGTATCTTTGCGTTGCTATCTGGTCGTTTCCCGGTGCGCACAGCAGATTCTAGCCGCAGGGTGATTTGCTGAATAAGCAGCGTGACCCTCCCTGTGGACAAATCACTCAAGTTTGAGCGCCTGTAGCTGATTAGCCAGTGATGGAAATCCTTCCTCTAGGTTTTGGAGCACCTCAATTTTGCTGAAAATTCCTTACAAGATAGCTTTTAGCCTTTCTAACTCGTCATTCTCCACACAGTGATGTGGTACACGGGGATGATGAACTCCCATTGGGGCCATCATATAATTCCCTGAAGTTAGTTGTCAGTACTAGGAAAAAACAAATGTGTATTTCAGGTGGATGAATATTTCTGAGAATAATCTTGTGAAAAGATGATTATAAATCCACATACGTGAATATGAATGAATTTAGGGAGTGTAGAATAAGACAAATATACTTCATATTTCGAAAAATCTGGAGAGTGAATATATATATATATATATATATATATATATATATATATATATATATATATATATATAAATACACACACAGAAAGACATTAAAAAGTAGCATTATGTATGCCAATCGAAATTCACCATGAAATATATATCATCCACAGATGCAAAAATATTCATTTTACTGAACATGGATTTATGTTGTTCAAATAGGAAGCTCACCCATAGTTTGAATTTTCAGTTCGAACAGCATTTAGGAGGAGTGATCTCGTCTAACAGTTTGCATCTGCCAAGTCAGCCAACTCACAAATATGTACGTGTGATACCAGGAAGGATTCTATATGTGCATATAAAAATACATGTGCTGAATAGGCTACAGAGAAAGGAAGACAGGAATTCACATATTTGTTAAATTTAAAAACACATAGAGAACTATTTCAATAAAAAATTGACAAGATTTATAACACCAAGCCTTCATCACGCAAAAGGCAAGTCCAACTATACACCATGCCTGCTCTGAACTGCATGTATTTCTATTCTGTTTGGGTTATTTTTCTCCATCATATTAGGATTAGTAGTCAGAGTCTAGTAGGGTATGGTTTAGTGTCAGGGATTCAGTATTACGAATAGAAAATAGGAAAATGAATTCAATGTGTATGCATATATGTGCTACACAAGAAACTTCCCACTCTCATCCAGAACAATGCCTTCACATTACCTTGTCCCAAAGTAAGACATAATTAGAGGAGAAGAATTAGAAAATCTGTGAATACATATCTGGAATGGAAAATGCTCAGGAGTTCAAAACCTTGGGGGTGGTAGAGGAGTTTCCAAAAGTAAGGGACAGGGTAAACCCTCCACAAACATGGAGTTCTGCTGGCCTAAAGACTTCTTGAGTAACTGCCTCTGAGGTTGGGCACTTGAAATATATGTTGTTGTCAGGAGCTTTAGTTTCCTTTGTAGTGAGACCATCAAAGCTGGATCTACATCTATGTGACCTGGAGGACATGTTTTCTTATTTTCCAATGAACATGGCACAGCAGAGATTAATTCTCTTTTTGTAGGTAAACTAAGGCCATTGGGGCTAAATGTCTCCCCGTGTGGACTGTGAAGCCCTTTGGTCATCCTCCACTTTTCATGGTCTTTCTTGCTGATACACTGGGAGTTTGGTATTTGTTTCATGAAATAGAAGGAGTTGAAATCGTCCCCGTGTTGGAGGGAATTCTGTTACGTTTGGTGGATCAGTGTCTACAGGAGAATGCACCAGTCAGGCTTCTATCCCACATAGCTTGCCCCCTTGTCCACAGCAACCTAATTCTCAACATTGCCCAGAATTGTCTCCATATAACAAGATGCCTTTTCATATAAAGGTCTGCTGGCTGCACCATGTCAGTCACAAGCCATTTGAAAGCCAATGGCAGATCCAGATGGCCACAACACAGATGTATTATCACACACCCGCACACCACTGCTCTTGGCCCACTACTCAGAAGGCTCCAACTTACTGGCATCTCTGTTCTACACCATTTTCTTGAAACCCAGTCAATCAAGGCACTGTCTGGTACACTCATGATCAGCAATAGAACATCGAAAGGTTTTCTAGTGCCCCCTGGTCATGGGAATGTCCAAAATTTCATGATATTTATCTAGCCATTTTCAAGGATGAAGTTGGAGCCACTGTGGGTTTCCCATTCATCCAGGAACCATAAAATTTTGAGAAAGCTCATTTGAAAGAAAGCTCTGGAGAACTCTCACAGGCAAGGATTCCCAAATAGGGGCCAAAAGGTCACATGAAGCCAGGCCCATTGAGGTCTACAATGTGAGATCCATGTGTGTTTTCTCTCTTAACTATGGCTGCCAACTATTTAGGAATAAAATCATATGATATCCTGGATGAGATTCCAAGTGTGATTTTGAAATCCATCATGGGCCTAGAACTCAGTTTACAAGGGTGACTCTCATGTGTGGCCTCCTAAAATCCCAACACAATTCATGGAAATACTAGTCTGAAGTCAGTTTCAGAACTCAGACTTATGGGGAATCACACCAGAGTCCAAGCCCAGTTGGAACAAGTCATCTTTTCCAACCACAACACAAATGACCACAATTAAAACCAAAACACTCCCACATGGCACTGAACTTCTTCCATATAGACATTCATCATATCCTTTGGCTGGAGTATTCCATGAGGGGCACAGCCCAAGACAGTGTCCAAAATGAGCTCCCATGCACCTCATTTGCCAAACTTCAGGGTGGCCTGGACATACTTCCTGTGAACCAGGAGTGGTCAAATAGGCCTGCCCTTAATACTGATCTGCTTCTCAAATTTGAGGCCTTCTGACTGTGGGGTTTAGATTCTTTATGTGAATTGGAGTCATGAGAAAACCCCAGCAGCTCTGCAGGGCTTTGAATAACACATTTGACCCATAGGATCCCTATTCTCACTTGATGGAGGTCAGGAACCTAACAGAGGAAAGCAAGAGACTTCATCCACAATGACCGATATTTTTACCATTTTGGTTTTAGATACACACGTGGGAACTTTCTTTAGATCCATCAGGTGCTGAGAATCTAAGCCATAGCCTGACAGAGGGTCAAGAGGCTTATTCAGACACATCCCTTTCCAAAGCAATTAAGCAAAGAACCACAGGTGATGCCCATTCATTTCCAATTGAAAATGGTTTTCTTCAGGTTTCACAAAGGGGTGGCCTGAGGCAAAGACCTTCCTAACATTCAGGGCAATAGAACAATAGGTAAGCAAAAGGTCCAAAGTAGGGTTTCTCCACTGAGACTTTCCTGGTCACACTGATATCTGCGTTTTCTGTGATGCTCGCCATTCCATTCTGCTATCCATTACATGGCCATGTCAAAGAGCTTGGAGGTGGTACATATATTGGACACAAAACCATAAGCCTATTCTGAATAGTGGCCAGAATGCGGGAAGAAAACCAAAACTTAGGAAGATAGTAGGGGTTGCTCATCTATAGGGCAAGCTGCAATCCATTCACAAATTGGGTAGGATGAATGCTGGGAAGCTTTCTACTAGATAGGACATATCCATTGTTGCATTCTCTTTCACATGTCTACAACCACGGACAGTGTTGGATACATTTACATAGAAACACTCGCCTTGTCAAATGACTTTCTAGAAACAGTCCACTCCAAACCAAACAAACCGCCTTTCCTACCTATTCTCAAAGCATGAGATAAAACCACAAACCCACACCCACACACACAAAGGCACCTCCTTCCCCAAGTAGGTCTCTGACGATCCAGAGTGTCTTCTGACTGGTGGGCCATTCTATGTTTCAATGAAATGGCCTGTCCTGTCTCAGATCTGGTCTCCTTGGCCATCTCTGTGAAGTTGTGAGGATCCAGTAGTGAACCACTTCCTGCTTTCTCAGGATAGGCCCCCTCTTCATAGCTCTCTTGGCATTTGGCCTTCCTCACATCTGTAGGTACCAAGAAAGATTGACTCTGTCCTTGGTAAATCAAAACAAGTGAGCCTACTGG
Organism: Callospermophilus lateralis; assembly: GCF_048772815.1. Taxonomy (NCBI): domain Eukaryota; kingdom Metazoa; phylum Chordata; class Mammalia; order Rodentia; family Sciuridae; genus Callospermophilus; species Callospermophilus lateralis. The sequence goes on from NW_027516705.1 coordinate 431,207, forward strand.
GACTGGGACTTGGAATGGCTCCTGGTGCCTGGTTTCCTGGATTCCAAGTTCAGAGAACATCCTCACCAAAGAAGTGGGGTAGGTCACTTCTTTGTGGAACTGAATGAGGTCACTGCCTTGACAACCACTTTGTCTTAACAGTTGCTTCCAAGGGTCCCATGAGATGGAGGCTGCCCCTATTTCTCTGACACTTTCACAAGTTAGAATGGTATATCAAACATAGGCTCCTGGGAGCAGCTCTCCACACAGGCCTGGTTTTGACCATCCTCTCTACATTAAGAAGAGAGAGGCTGATTCAGACACATCCTTTCATCCTGACATCTTTGTTTGCCATGGAAGATAACTTTTGCTCTCTCAGGTCCTTCATAGCTGCCTACGTCTTCTCCAGGGATCATTTCTGCTTGAACATTTGAGATTTTCAGCAGGTGGTAGATACCCTACATTGCTGTATTGTAAGATAAACTCTGTCCCTGCTCATCTGTAAAATTAGATTGAGTGAACAGTGTATTGTTAGGGTTAATAACATGTTCCATTTGTGTTAGGAATCATTCTGTGGGATGAATAATGGTATTTGGAACCTGGTATATTTATAAGAGTATGTAGTCGAAATATAAATATGAAAACAGAAGTCTAGGTAAGATTTGAATCCCAGAAGGGCATTGGGCCCTTGATTTAAATACTTAGCTTTGAATTAAGTCCTGCACAGTTGTTTCAGATCAATTGGTATACAATGGCATAGGACCATGTACCTTGAATGATTGAATGTTGAAGAGAACATCCATTCAAAAAGGGATAGTAGGTAGGATTAGGAAGATAGTCATTAGGTTTAGAATCAAAAGTGAGTATAGGATTTGGACTAAAATTTCTTTAGCAATAGGGTTTCAGGTAGAGAATGAATGTAAATGTCAGCACATGTGAAGAGTCAGTCACAGTGATGAACTGGGGAAAATATGTAGGAAAGCAGATATCAATAGAGACATTAGGAAATCAGGCAAAGTATAAAGTGAGTGATAGGATTAGATATTTTCAACAGGGTTGAGGTTGAATATTTAATCTTCAGGAGAAACAAATATTTAGTCACCAATAGGATTGACATTTGAGAGCATTAATCAACCTGGACATGGATGTTTTTAGAAATACATGCTCACTTTCCATTTAAACTTTGGTACAATTATGTGTACACGGTGTCTATGAATATAGAGATAATGAATGAATAGATCATAATGTGAATATATAATATAACTGGTTTCAACTTTCAATAATGGACTGAATTGATATCTGAAAATATACAGGAAATCTTATATTGATATACAATAATTCATTCCAACCAGTTATACTTCTAATGGTAATATTAGGGTAATGAGTTTTCATGAAGAGTGTGTGAGTTTTGCTTCAAAAGTGATTATGTAAATCGAAAATAATGTGTTTGGAAAGAAATCTCATTAAAAGCCCAGTCACGAAACCTGGAGGTCTACATGTGTTTTGAAGCAGGAATTGATTGAAAATGAAACAAATTCCTATAAATTTGTGAACTTGTGGATGAAATATATATCCTATGATGTGCAAAAACTGAATAAAATAGTAATGTACCAGTGTTGAATAAAAATAAACGTCAGAATACACATCATGTCCCATAGAAATCTACTTGCATTGAAGCTAAACTGGGTCAGTTACTGTAGAATTATTAGGATTTCTATGCACCATTCACTGAAGTTAATTTTCAGTACTAGAAAACAAATATGTATTTCAGGTGGATGAATCTTTCTGAGAATAATCTTGTGAAAAGTTGATTATTAATCCACATACATGAACATGAATGAATTTAGGGAGTGTATAATAAGACAAATATATTTCATATTTTTAATAATCTGTAGAGTATATATATATATATATATATATATATATATATATATATATACACACACACAAAACACACACAGACATTAAAAAGTAGCAATTTATATGCCAATTGAAATTCACTATGAAATATATATTATCCACAGATCCAAAAATATTCATTTTACTGAACATGGATTTATGTATAATGTTTTGCAACTAGGAAGGTAACCCATATGTTGACTTTTCAGTTCCAAAATCGTTTAGGAGGAGGGATCTCTTCTCACAATTTTTATCTGCCAATTCAGCCAAACTCACAAGAATGTACGTGTGATACCATGTAGGATTCTATATGTGCATATAAAAATACATGTTCTGAATAGGCTACAGAGAAATGGAGACAGGAATTCACATATTTGTTAACTTTAAAAACACATTGAGAGGGTGAGGGGCAGAGCCACCGCCCATGCCTCCAAGGCAGATGGACCTCTGACCCACTAATAGAACAGGCCCAGCACCCGCAGAGTGGCAGAGCCACCGCCCACACCTGTAAGGTCGGCGGACCTGCTACTGACCTTCAGAACAAGCCCAGTGGCCTGCCGGGTTGGTAGGCACATTGCCCCTATTGTAGGAGGGGCAGACCCTCAACTGCACCTGCAAGGGAGACTTTGCAAGGATACAAGAGAAATATAAATATATGGGGGAATTTTCAATAACACAACAGTTTCAACAAGCAGAAAGAAATGCGAACAGTATGAAAAGACAAGGAAAGACAAGACCACAAGCAATGCAGCTCAACTCAAGGTTAGAAGAGGTTATATCTGCAGCATATGGAATGTCTTGAGTGGTCAACAGGTCACATGAAGCCAGGCCCATTGGGGTACACAGTATGAGGTCCATGTGTGTTTTGACTGTCAACTATGGCTGCCAAGTCTTTCAGAATAAAATCATGTGATATCCTGGCTGGATTCCCAGCACTCTGGGGAAAGCCACCCTGGGGCTAGCTCTCAGTTTCCAAGGGCGACTCTCAGGCATGGCCTCCTAAAATCCTAACAAAATTCATGGCAATACTTCTCTGAGATCAGAATCAGAAATCAGTTTCAAAGGGGAATCACACCAGAGTTCAAGCCCAGGTGGACCCAGTCATCTCTTCCAACCACCACCCAAATGAACACAATTAAATCCAAAACACTCCCACATGTCACTCATCTTCTTCCATATACACACTCATCATTACCTCTGGCTGGAGGTGTCCATGAGGGGCCCAGCCCAAGACAGTGTGCAAAATAACCTCCCTTGCCCCTCATTGGCCTAAAGTCAGGGTGGCCTGGACACTCTTCCTGTGAACCAGGATGGATCAAATAGGCCTGCATTTAATACTGCTCCACTTCTCCAATTTGAGGCCTTCTGACTCTGGGGTTTAGAGTCTTTATGTGAATTGGCATCATGACAATATCCAAGCACCTATGGGCCAGGCTCTGCAGGGATTAGAAGAACTCATTTGATGCAAAGGATCCCTATTCTCACTTGATAGAAGTCAAGAACCTTACAGAGGAAGGTGAGAGACTTCATCAACAATAACTGCTCTTTTGGCCATTATGGTTTAGGATGCACACATGGGATCTTTCTTTAGATCAATCAGGTGGTGGGAATATAAGCCAAAGCCTCACACAGGGCCAAGAGGCTGATTCAGACCCATCCCTTACCAAAGCAATTAAGCAAAGAGCCACAGGTGATGCCCATTCATTTCCATTTGAAAACTGTTTTCTTCAGGCTTCACAAAGTTTGGCCTGAGGCAAAGACCTAGCTGACTTTCAGGACAACAGCAGGCCCAAAGCTGGGTTTCTCAATTGAGACTTTACTGGTCACACTGATATCTGAGTTTTCTGAGATACTCCCAATTAAATTCAGCTATCCAGTACATGGCCATGTCACAGAGCTTGAAGGTGGTACATATCTTGGACACAAAACCATGAGCCTATTCTGGAGAGTGGCCAGAATTCATGAAGAAAACAGGAACTTAAGAAGATAGCAGGTTTGGCCCAACCATAAGGCAAGCCACAGTCCATTATCAACTGGGCATGATGAATGCTGGGAAGCTTTCTACTAGACAGGAGACATCCATTGATGCATTCTCTTTTCTAATGTCTACAACTACGGACACAGTGAGATACACAGACATAGAAACACTCGTCTTGTCAAACGACTTACTAGACACAGTCCACTCCAAACCAAACAAACTGCCTTACCTACCTATTCTCAGAACATAAGGCAAAACCTCAAACTCACACCCACACCCACAAAGGCACCTCCTTACCCCAAGTAGAACTGTAACTATCCGGAGAGGTCTCTGACTGGTGGGCCATACTATGTTCCCACAAAATTGCCTGTCCTGTCTCAGATCTGGTCTCCTTAGACAATTTGATGAAGTTGTCATTAGCCAGCAGTGAGACACTACCTGATTTCTCAAGAAAGGCCCCTCTTGAGTGCTCTCCTGGCATGTAGTCATCCTGACATCAGTAGGTACCAAGAAAGACTGACTCTGTCTGTGGTAAATCCAAACAAGTGAGCCCACTTGGACTGGGACTGCGTCTGGCTCTGGGTGCCTGGTTTCTTGGATTCAAAGTTCAGAGAGTTCCATCACCAAGGAAATGAGGTAGGACACTTCCTTCAGGAACTGAATGAGGTCACTGCCTTGGCAACAACTTGGTTCTAACTGTTGCTTCCAAGGGTCCCATGAACTGGAGGCTCCCCCTACTACCTGTGACACTTTCACAAGTTAGAATGGTATATCAACCATAAGCACCCGGGAACAGCTCTCCACACAGGCCTGGTTTTGTCCATCTTGTCTACATTAAGAAGAGAGAGGCTGATTCAGACGCATCCCTTCTTCCTGACCAGGTTGTTTACCATGGAAGTTGACTTTTGCTCTCTCAGGTCCTTCATAGCGGCCTACATCTTTTCCAAGGATCATATCTGCATGGACATTTGTGGTTCTCAGGAGGTGATAGATCCCCCACATTCCTGTATTCTAATACCAACTCTGTGCCTGCTCCTCTGTAAAGTTAGATTAAGGAAACAGTTTATGGTTAGGGTAAATAAGAGGTTTGATTTTGGTTAAGAAACAATCTGTGGGATGAATAATGATATGGGAACTTGTGATATTTATAAGAATATAGAAGGGAAATATATGTATGAAAACAGAAATCTAGGTAAGATTTGAAGCCCAGAAGGGCATTCGGCCCTTGATTGGGATACTTAGCTTTGATTTACGTTCTGTACAGATATCTCAGATAAATCGATATACAATGACATAGGACATTGTACCTTGGATGATTGAATGTAGAAGAGAACATCCAGTAAAAAAGGGATAGTCAGTAGGATTAGGAAGAGTGTCAGTAGGTTTAGGAAGAAGAATGAGTATAGAATTTGGAACAAAAGTTCTTTAGTCATAGGATTTCGCTAAGAGATTGAATGCAAGTATCAGCACATGTGAAGAGTCTGTCACAATGATGAACTGGGAAAAATATGTAGGAAAGCAGATATCAATAGAGACCTCATGAAATCAGGCAAAGTATAAAGTGAGTGATAGGATTAGACATTTTCAACAGGGTTGAGTTTGAATATATAATCTTAAAAAGAAACAAATATGTGGTCACAAATAGGATTGAAATTTGAGAGCATTAGACAACCTGGACATGGATGTTTTTATTAAACCATGTTCACTTTCCATTTAGGGTTTTGTACAATCAAAAGTGTGTAGTTTGCATTTTGTGTCCAGAATATTACTGTAATAGAATGTATATGTAGATCAGGTGATATAAGTATATCTTCCAGCATTTCTGAGAGCAATATTTTGAAGATGTATAAATTATTATTGGTGGTACAAAGAGGTGTACCCTCTGTCTATAAATATTGAGATAATGCATGAATAGTCAATTCTGTGAATAAATAATATAACTAGTTCCACTTTTAATAATGGATTGAATTGATATCTGAAAATATCTTAAAAATCTTATAATGATATACAATCATTCATTCCAACCACTTATACTTCTAATGTAATGTTAGGGTTATGGTTTATCATGAAGGGTGTGTGAGTTTTGCTTCAAAAGTGATTATGGAATTCGAAAATAATGTGTTTAGAAAGAAGTCTCATGAAAAAACCAGTCAAGAAACATGGAGGAATACATTTGTTCTGAATCAGGAAGTGATGGAAAGTGAAACAAATGCCTATAAATTTGCGAACTTGTGGATGAAATATATATCCTAAGATGTGCATAAAGTGAAGAAATAATAATGTACCAGTGTTGAATAAAAATGAATGCCAAAATACACTTCACGTCCCATTGGAATCTACTTGCATTGATGTTCAACTGAGAAAGTTACTGTAGAAATATTAGGATTTGTAAGCACCAGTCTCTGAAGATAGTTTTCAGTACTAAGAAACAAATATGCAGTTCATGTGGATGAATATTTCTGAGAATAATCTTGTGAAAGTTTATTATAAATCCACATAGGGGAATATAATGAATTTTAGGAGTGAACAATAAGACACATATATTTCATATTTTGAAAAATCTGGAGACTGTATATATATATATATATATATATATATATATATACAAACACACACAGAGACATTATAAAGCAGCAATATTATGCCAATCGAAATTCACCATGAAATATATATCATCCACTGATGCAAAAATATTCATTTTACTGAATATGGATTTATGTATAATGTTGTTCAACTAGGAAGCTCACCCATAGGTTGAATTTAAAGTTCCAAAAGCGTTTAGGAGGAGTGATCTCTTCTCACAATTTGTATCTGCCAAGTAAGCCACCTCATATGAATGTAAGTGTGGTACCAGGTATGATTCTATATGTGCATATAAAAATACATTTGCTGAATAGGCTACAAAGAAAATGAGACAGGAATTCATATATGTGTTAACTTTAAAAACACACGGAGAACTATTTCAACAAAAAAATTGACTAGATTTATAACTCCTACCCTATATAATGCAAAAGGCAATCCAACTATACACCATGCCTCCTCTGAACTGCTTGTATTTAATTCTGTTTGGGTTATTTTTCTCCATCATATTAGGATTAGTAGTCAGAGTCTAGTAGGCTATCGGTTAGTGTCAGGGATTCAGTATTTCGAATGGAAAATTGGTAAATGAATCAAATGTGTATGTAAATATGTGCTACACAAAAAACCTTTCCACGCTCCTTGAGAACATTACCTTCGCCTCAAGTAAGACACACTTAGAGGAGAAGAGTGAGAAAATCTGTGAATACATATCTGGAATGGAATATGCTCAGGAGTACACTTTAGAAGAGGTAGAGGAGTTTCCAAAAGTAAGGGACAGGGTAAATACTCCACAAACATGGAGCTCTTTGGCCTAAAGACTTCTTGAGAAACTGCCTCTGTGATTGAGCACTTGAAATATATGTAGTTGTCAGGATCTTTAGCTTCCTTTGTAGTTACATCATCAAAGCTGGGTCTGCATCTACCTCACCTGGACGACATGGTTTATTATTTTCCAATGAACATGAGGCAGCAGTGCTGAATTTTCTCTTTGTAGGTAAACTGTGGCCACTGGGGGCTAATTTTCTCCCCGTGTGGACTGTGAAGCCATATGGTCGTCCACCACTTTTCATGGTGTTTTTTGCTGCTGCACTGGAGTTTTGTATTTGCTTCATGAAATAAAAGGAGTTCAACTGGGATACAGTGCTGGAGGGAGTTCTGTCACGTGTAGTGGGTCAGGGACTGCAGGAGAATGCACCAAGCAGGCTTCTATCCCACATAGCTTGCCCCCTTGACCACAGCAACCTGATTCTGAACATTGCCCTGAAACATCTCCATATAACAAGATGCCTTTACATATAAGGGTCTGCTGACTGCACCATGTCAGTAACATGCCTTTTGGAAGCCAATGGCAGATCCACATGGGCCCACCACAGACGTTTTATCACACACCTGCCCACCATTGCTCTAGACCCACTACTCAGGCTCCAACTTACTGGCATCTCTTTTCTACACCATTTTCATGAAACACAGTCAATCAAGGCACTGTCTGGCATACTCATGATCAGCAACAGGACAACCAAAGGTTCTCCATTGCTACCTGGTCATGAGAATTTCAAACATTTCATGGTATTTATCTAGCTAGTTTTCAAGTATGAAGTTGGAGTCATTGTGGGCTTCAGTTCATTCAGAAACCATTAAATGATTAGGAGGCTCATTTCAATAAACGCTCTGGAGAACTCTCACAGGTAAGTCTCCCCAAAGAGTGGCCAAAAGGTCACATGAAGCCAGGCCCATTGAGGTCTACAATGTGAGGTCCATGTGTGTTTAGACTCTCAACTATTTCTGCCAAGTTTTTCAGAATAAAATCATGTGATATGCTGGCAGATATTCCCAGTGCTCTGTGGAAAGCCAACCTGGGCATAGATCTCAGATTTCAAGGGCGACTCTCATGTGTGGCCTCCTAATATCCCAACACAATTCATGGCCATGATTCTCTGAGGTCAGTTCCAGAACGCACTCTCTAAGGGGAATCACACCAGAGTTTAAGCCCAGGTGGACCCAGTCATCTCTTCCAACTGCCACAAAAATGACCACAATTAAAACTAAAGCACTCCCACATGACCCTCATCTTCTTGCATATATACACTCATCATCACCTCTGGCTGGAGGTTTCCTTGAGTGGTGCAGCTCAAGACAGTGTCCAAAATAAGCTCCCTTGCCCCTCATTTGCCTAATGTCAGGGTGGCCTGGACACCCTTCCTGTGAACCAGGAGTTATCAAATAGGCCTGCCATTAATACTGCTCTGCTTCTACAATTTGGGGCCTACTGACTGTCGGGTATATATTCTTAATGTGATTTGGAGTCATGATAAAACTCAAGCACCTCTGCATGGCTTTGAATATCTTATTTGACCCAAAGGATCCCTATTCTCACTTGATGGAAGTCAGGAACCTTACAAAGGAAGGCGAGAGACTTCATCCAAAATGAGTGCTCTTTTGGCAATTTTAATTTTAGATGCACACATGGGAACTTTTCTAGATCCATCAGGTGCTGAGAATCTAAGCCACATCCTCAAACAGGGCCAGAGGCTGATTGAGACACATCTGTTTCCAATGCAATTAAGCAATTAGCAACAGGTGATGGCCATTCAATTCCATTTGAAAACTGTTTTCTTCAGGCATCACAAATGGGTGGCCTGAGGCCAAGACATTCCTGACATTTGGGCAACAGAATAATAGGTAAGAAAAAGGCCAAAAGCAGGGTTTCTCCACTGAGATTTTACTTGTCACACTGATATCTGTGTTTTGTGAGATGTTCGCCATTCCCTTCAGCTATGCAGTACATGGCCATGTCACAGATCTTGGATGTGGTACATATCATAGACATAAAACCATAAGCCTATTCTGGAGAGTGGCCAGAATTCAGGAAGAAAACAGGAACTTAGGAAGATAGCAGGTGTTACCATTCAATAAGGCAACCCACAGTCCATTCATAAATTAGGCAGGATGAATGATGGGAAGCTTTCTACTAGACAGGACACATCCAATGATGCATTCTCTTTTTTAAAGTCTAAAACAATGGAAACAGTGGGAAACACAGACTTAGAAACACTCGCCTTGTCAAACGACTTACTAGAAACAGTTTACTCCAAACCAAACAAACCGCCTTTCCTACCTATTCTCAGAACTTCAGACAAAACCACAAAAATACACCCAAACCCACAAAGGCACCTCCTTCCCCCAAGTAGGTCTGTGACTTTCCGGACTGTCCTCTGACTGGTGGGCCATATTATGTTCCCACATCATGGCCTGTCCTGTCTCAGATCTGGTCTCCTTGGCCAACTCTGTGAAGTTGTCAGGAGCCAGCGGTGAGCCACTACCTACTTTCTCAGGAATGGCCTCTCTTCAGAGCTTTCCTGGCATTTGGCCATCCTCACATCAGTAGGTAATAAGAAAAACAGATTCTGTCCTTGGTAAATCCAAACAAGGGAGACCACTGGGTTGGGAGTGGGACTGCCTTTGTGTGCCTGGCTTCCTAAATCCCAAGTTCAGAGAGTTCCATTACCAAGGAAGTGAGGTAGGTCACTTCCTTCAGGAACTGAATGAGGTCACTGCCTTTTCAATGACTTTGTCCTAAGAGTTGCTTCAAAGGGTATCATTAGATGGAGGCTGCCTCTACTTCCTGTGACACTTTCACAAGTTAGAATGGTATATCAACATTAGGAACCCAGGAACAGCTCTCCACAAATGTCTGGTCTGGTCCATCTTCTCTACAATAAGAAGAGAGAGGCTGATTCAGACACAACCCTTGATCCTGACAGGGTTGTTTGCTATTGAAGATGACTTTTGCTCTTTCAGGTCCTTCATAGCTGCCTACATCTTCTCCAGATATAATTTCTGAACGGATCTTTGAGGTTCTCAGCAGGTGGAAGATCCCCTACTTTCCTGTATTATAAGACCAACTCTGTCCCTGTGCTTCAGTAAAGTTAGATTGAGGGAACAGTGTAGGGTTAGAGTTAATAACATGATAGATTTGGGTTAGGAATCATTCTGCTGGATGAATAATGGTATTGGGAACCTGCGATATTTATAAGAATATAGAGGTGAAATATATGTATGAAAACAGAAATCTATTTAAGATTTGAAGCCCAGAAGGGCATTGGGCCATTGATTGTGATACTTAGCATTGAATTATGTTCCTCATAGATGTCTCAGATAAATCGATATACAATGGCATAGGACCTTGTACCTTGGTTGATTGAATGTAGAAGATAACATCCAGTCAAAAACGATAGTCTACAGGATTAGGATGATAGTCGGTAGGATTAGGAAGAAGAGTGAGTTTAGGATTTGGACCAAAAGTTCTTTAGCAATAGGGTTTCGGGTAGAGAATGAAGGTAAATGTCAACACATGTGAAGAGTCAGTCGAATTATGACCTGGGAAAAATATATAGGAAAGCAGATATCAATAGCGACATTACGAAATCAGGCAAAGTATAAAGTGAGTGATAGGATTATTCATTTTCAACCGGGTTGAGTTTCAATATATAATCTTAGGAAGAAACAAATATGTAGTCACCAATAGCATTGACATTTGAGAGCATTAGGCAACCTGGAAATGGATGTTTTTATCAATCCATATTCACTTTCCATTTAGGCTTTGGTACAATCATAAGTGTGACCTTTGCACATTTTGTCCAGAATATTACTGTGATAAAATATATATGTAGATCAGGTGACATGAGTATTTCTTCCAACACTTCTGGGAGCAATATTTTGAAGATGAATAAATTAGTGGGAGTACAAATAGGTGGACCATGTGTATATGAATGTAGAGATAATGCATGAATAGAACATACTGTGAATAAATAATATAACTGGTTCCAAATTTAAATAACGGTTTAAATTGATATCTGAAAATAAACAGGAAATCTTATATTGATATACAAACATTCATTCCAACCAGATATTCATCTAATGGTAATATTTGAGTTATGGTTTATCATGAAGAGTGTGTGTGTTTTGCTTCAATACCGATTATGGAAATCAAAATAAGGTGTTTGAAACAAAATCTCATGAAAAGACCAGTCAAGAATCATGAAGGAATACATGTGTTCTGAATCAGGAAGTGATTGAAAGTGAAACAAATGCCTATAAATTTGTGAACTTGTGGATGAAATATATATCTTCTCATGTGCAATCCTGAAGAAATAGTAATGCACCAGTGTTGAATAAAAATGAACGTCAAAAGACACATCATGTCCCATAGGAATCTACTTGCATTGATGTTAATCTGGGTCAGGTACTGTAGCATTATTAGGATTTGTATGCACCATTCACTGAAGTTAGTTTTCAGTACTAGGAAGATAATATAAATTTCAGGTGGATGAATATTTCTGAGAATAATCTAGTGAAAAGTTGATTATAAATCCACATAAATGAATATGAATGAATTTAGGGAGTGTATATAAGACACATATATAAAATATTTTGAGAAATCTGGAGAATATATATATATATATATATATATATATATATATATATATATATATATATATACAAAACGCAAACACAGGCATTGAAAAGTAGCAATATATGTGCCAAACGAAATTCATCATGAAATATATATCGTCCACAGATGCAAAAATATTTATTTTAGTCAACATGGATATGAATAATACTGTATTACTAGGAAGTTAAAACATTGGTTGAATTTTCAGTTCCAACAGCGCTTAGGAGGAGTTTTCTCTTCTCACAATTTGTATCTGCCAAGACAGCCATCTCACAATAGTATACGTGTGATGCCAGGTAGGATTCTATATGTGCATATAAAAATGCATGTGCTGAATAGGCTACAGAGAAAGGGAGACAGGAATTCACATATTTGTTAACTTTAAAAACACATGGAGATCTATTTCAATTAAAAATTAAGTACATTTATAACACCTACCCTTTATCATGCAAAAGGCAAGTTCAACTATACACCATGCCCCCTCTGAACTGCTTGTATTTCTATTCAGCTTGGTTTATTTTTCTCCATCATATTAGGATTAGTAGTCAGAATCTAGTAGGTTTTGGGTTAGTATCAGGAATTCAGTATTTCTAATGAAAAATTAAAAAAAATGTATCCAATGTTTATGGAAATATGTTCCACACAAAAATCTTCCCACTCTCATTCAGAGCCATGCATTGACATTACCTTCACCCCAAGAAAGACACAATTAGAGGAGAAGAGATAGAAAATCTGTGAATACATATCTGGAATGGAATATGCTCAGGAGTTCAAAACCTTGGAGTTGGTAGATGAGTTTCCAAAAGTAAGGGACAGTGTAAACACTCCACAAACATGGAGCTCTGCTGGCCTAAAGACTTCTGCAGAAAATGCCTCTGAGGTTGGGCACTTGAAATATACGTTGTTTTCAGGAGCTTTAGTTTCCTTTGTAGTGAGACCATCAAAGCTAGATCTGCATCTACGTGACCTGGAGGACATGGTTTCTTATTTACCAATGAACATGAGGCAGCAGTGTTGAATTCTCTCTTCGTTGGTAAACTGTGGCAGCTGGGGCCTAAGTGTCTCCCCATTTGGACTGTGAAGCCTCTTGGTCATCCTATACTTTTCGTGGTGTTTCTTGTTGTTGCACTAGGAGTTTGGTATTTGCTCCATGAAATAAATGGAGTTGAACTGGAACAAAGTGCTGGAGGGAGTTCTGTCACGTGTTGTGGGTCAGGGTCTGCAGGAGAATGCACTAACCAGGCTTATATCCCACAATGCTTTGCCCCTTGACCATAGCAAACTTATTCTGAACATTGCCCTGAAACCTCTCCATATAACAAGATGCCTTTTCATACAAGCGTCTGCTACCTGCACCATGTCACTCACAAGCAATTTGGTAGGCAATGGCAGATTCACATAGCCACAACACAGATGTTTTATCACACACCTGCACACCACTACTCTAGGGCCACTACTCAGCAGGCTCCAACTTACTGGCATCTCTGTGCTACATAATTTTCACCAAACCCAGTCAATCAAGACACTGTCTGGTATGCTCATGATCAGCAACAGGACATCCAAAGTTTCTCCAGTGCCAACTGGTCATGGGAATTTAAAAAATTTATGATATTTATGTATCCACTTTTCAAGGTTGAAGTTGGAGGCACTGTGGGTTTCAATTCATTCAGGAAACATGAAATGCTGAGTAAGCTCATTTCAATGAAAGATCTGAAGAACTCTCACAGGCAAGGCTTCCCAAAGAGTGGCCAAAAGGTCACAAGAAGCCAGGCCTATTGAGTTCTACAATGTGAGGTGTATGTGTGTTTTGACTCTAAACTATGGCTGCCAAGTCTTTCAGAATAAAATCATGTGATATGCTGGCTGAGATTTCCAGTGCTCTGTGGAAAGCCATCCTGGGCCTATATCTCAGTTTCCAAGGGCGACTCTCATGCGTGGTCTCCTAAAATTGCAACAAAATTCATGGCAGTACTTCTCTGAGGTCAGTTCCAGAACTCAGTCTCTAAGGGGAATCACACCAGAGTTCAAGCCTATGTTGACCCACACATCTCTTCCAACACCCACACAAATGACCACATTTAAAACCAAAACACTCCAACATGACCCTCATCTTATTCCATCTAGACACTCATTTTTATCTCTGGCTGGAGTTTTCCATGAAGGACGCAGGCCAAGACAGTGTCCAAAATAAGCTCCCTTGCCCCTCATTTGCCTAAAGTCAGGGTGCCCTGGACATCCTTCTTGTAATCCAGGAGTGAACAAAAGACCTGCTGTTAATACTGCTCTGCTTCTCCAAATTGAGGACTACTGACTCTGGGGTTTAGGTTTTTTATGTGAATTGGAGTCATGAGAAAACCCAAGCACCTATGGGCTAGCCTCTGCAGGGATTTGAAGAACTAATTTGAAACAAAGGATCCCTATTCTCACTTGATGGAGGTCAGGAGCCTTACAGAGGAAGGCGAAAGACTTCATCCACAATGACTACTCTTTTGCCCATTTTGGTTTTGGATGCACACATGGGATCTTTCTTTAGATATATCAGGTGCTGAGAATATAAGCCACAGCCTCACACAGCGCCAAGAGGCTGATTCAGACACATCCCTTTCCAATGCAATTAAGCAAAGAGCCACAGGTAAGGCCCATTAATTTCTATTTAAAAAATGTTTTCTTCAGGCTTCACAAAGCTGTGGTCTGAGGCAAAGACTTTGCTGACATACATGGGAAGAGAACAAAAGGTAAGCAAAAGGCCCAAAGCAGGGTTTCTCCACTGAAACTTACTGGTCACACTGATATCTGAGTTTTCTGAGATGCTCGCCATTCCTTCAGCTATCCAGTACATGGCCATGTCACAGAGCTTGGACGTAGTACATATCTTGGACACACAACCATGAGCCTATTCTGGAGAGTGGCCAGTATTCAGGAAGAAAACAGCAACTTAGGAATATAGCAGGTGTTGCCCATTGATAAGGCAAGCTGCATTGCATTCATAAATTGGGCAGGATGAATGCTGGAACGCTTTCTACTAGACAGGACACATCCATTGATGCATTCTCTTTTCTAATGTCTACAACCACGGACACATTGGGATACACAGAAATAGAAACAGTCACCTTGTCAAATCACTTATTAGAAACAGTTCACTCCAAACCACACAAACCACCTTTCCTACCTATTCTCAGAACATGAGACAAAACCACAAACACACACCCACACCCACAAAGGCACCTCTTTTCCCCAAGTAGGTTTCTGACTATCCGGTGTGTCCTCTGACTGGTGGGCCATACAATGTTTTCCCAAAATGGCCTGTCCTTTCTCAGATCTGGTCTCCTTGGTGAACTCCATGAAGTTGTCAGGAGCCAACAGTGAGCCAATACATGCTTTCTCAGGAAAGGCCACTCTTCAGAGCTTTCCTGGCATTTGGCCATGCACACATCAGTAGGTAATAAGAAAGACTGACTCTGTCCTTGGTAAATCCAAAGAAGTGAGAACACAGGGACAGGGACTGGGACTGGATTTGGGTGCCTGGCTTCCTGAATCCCAAGTTCAGAGATTTTCATCACCAAGGATGTGAGGTGAGGTCACTTCCATCAGGAACTGAATGAGGTCACTGCCTTGGCAACCATGTTGTCCTAACAGTTGCTTCCAAGGGTACCATGAAATGGAGGCTACCCCTACTTCCTGTGACACTTTCACAAGTTAGAATGGTATATCAACCATAGGCAACTGGAAACAGCTCTCCACACAGGCCTGGTTTGGTCCTTCTTCTCTACATTAAGAAGAGAGTGGCTGATTCAGACACATCCCTTGATCCTGACCAGGTTGTTTGCAATGGAAGATGACTTTTGCTCTCTCAGTTCCTTCATAGTTACCCAGTTAGCCACTACTTCTTCAGGGATCATTTTTGCATGGACCTTTGAGTTTCTCGGCAGTTAGAACATCCCCTACATTCCTGTATTGTAAGACCAACTCTGTCTCTGCTCTTCTCTAAATTTAGATTGTGGGAACAGTGTATGGTTACGGTTAATAACAGGTTTGATTTGGATTAGGAATCATTCTGCTGGATGTATAATGGTATTGGGAACCTGCAATATTTACAAGAATATATAGGTAAAATATAAGTATGAAAACAGAAATCGAGGTAAGATTTGAAGCCCAGAAGGGCATTGGGCCCTTGATTGTGATACTTAGCTTTGTTTTATTTTCTGCACTGATGTCTCAGATAAATCGATATACAATTGGATGATTGATTGTCAAAAAGAACTTTCAGTTAAAAAGGGATAGTCAGTAGGATTAGAAAGATAGTCGGTAGGTTTAGAAAGGAGAGTGAGTATAGTATTTGGACCAAAAGTTATTTAGCTATAGGGTTTTTTGTATAGAGTGAATGTAAATGTCCACACATGTGAAGAGTCAGTCACAATGATGAACTGTTGAAAATATGTAGGAAATATATCAGATATCAATAGAGACATTAGGAAATCTGGTAAAGTATATTCAGTAGTGAGTGTTTAACAAAATAGGTACTTGTCACTCCCTGTTATCCTGTATGCTTAATAAAACACTGTTGAAATCTTGAGAACTGTTTCCTAATCTTGTTTCCCGAATGTGCTGACCCCAACTGCCAAACTGCAGAATGTACTCCCTCGCTCGTTTGCACGCAAACATCTCACTCACCCGGACCCATCAATAAACTTCCCTCCCTGCCCTCTCCAATTAAAATATATAAGCTCTGCTTAAGCTGTTCTCAGGGCTCTCTGCTCTATTCAAGTGAGCTCTGAGCCCCAGCATGCTGGACCCCCAATAAACCCTTTGCTTTTGCATGAGACAGTCTCTTGGTGGTCTCTTCCCGTGACGCTCAACCGACCTTTACATATGGATGTTCCACCGAGATCCGGCAGCGGCGGACGAGAGACCCCAACAGGCTTCTCTTGGGGTATGTAAGGTGCCTCTTTCTGGTTTCAGGTTTCAGGTTACGGCTTGGCAAAATGGCTGTCAATGAAGAGTGTGAGCTCTCTCCGATGGTGGCTGACAGACATGTCACAGAGCCACAGGCCACGTACCTGGGGGACGCCGCTGAGGATTCTGGAATCGAGGAACAATAGTCTCTTCGAATCAGTGATATTTAGTTTCAGATTCGGTATTGCCAGCCCATCGGGTTTTGCCGGCTACTCAGTCCTGGTCTCAGTGTTGGACGTCCATTGCGTGTCTTTATTTTCTTGTCTTGTCTGTGTCGTGTGTCGTTGCTTTTACTGTTTGTGTATCTTTCATTATGGGACAGAGCACTTCAATGCCTCTGTCCCTGAACCTTGATCACTGGACCAAAGTACACTTAAGGGCTCAGAGTCTTTCTTTTTCAGTGAAACCCAGGACCTAGCAGACTCTCTGTGACTCAGAATGGCCCACCTTTAGATTCGGATGGCCCCTAGAAGGATCTTTCTACTTCCCACTAATTTAAAAAGTAAGAGATATTGTCTTTCAGCCAGGGAAACTTAGCCATCCAGATCAACAGCCATATATCTTTACTTGGAAGGACCTCTGCAAATCTCCTCCTCCATGAGTGAGGCCTTTCCTTGCCCCTGCCCCTGCTCCTACTCCTTCCCCCATGATCTCTCAAACCCTCTGCTCCTCCTCCTCCTCCACCCTGTGTTCTCCCTGAGTCAAAGATTTGACTCTACTGGACTCTCCTCCCCCTCCTTATCTCCTGCCCACATCCCCCAACTCCCAACACCCTCTAAGTGATTCCTCTGCTGCTGACTCAGCCTCTCCACCATTGGAGGAAGCTAAGCCAGCCCAGCGCCCGCCAGATAACTCCCCCGCTGCACACACAGCCCCTCCTCCGCTGGAGGAAACTGGTCCAGCTAAAGGAACTTGCCGGCGGTGAATATTTGAAAATGCTGGAACTCCCGTGATGCTCCCCCTCTATCCCTACGGGCCAGTGACTGTCGACGTCCTTGGGGGAAAAATGCAAGACTATCAATATTGGCCTTTCTCCTCTTCAGACCTATATAACTGGAAAAATAACAATCTCCCTTTTACCGAGGACCCCACCCCGCTATCAGGTGTGGTTGAGTCATTGATGTTTTCACACCAGCCTAATTGGGATGACTGCCAACAACACCTAGGGACTCTCTTCATGACAGAGGAACAAAAGAGAATCCTCCTGGAAGCTAGAAAAAAATATTCTCGGACCAGATGGGTGACCGACACAACTTCCCAAAATATTCAACACGGCTTTCCCTTGAACCAACCCAACTGGGCCCCCAACACCTTTGAAGGTAGGGAGCATTTGTCCACTTATCACCGGGTTCTAATTGCGGGTATTTTAGTGGCCGCTAGGTGACCAACAAATTTGGCCAAGGTAAGAGAGATTATTCAAGGGCCTGATGATTCCCCCTCTATGTGTCTAGAGAGAATTATGGAGGCATATAGGAGATATACTCCTTTCAATCCTCAGGCAGAGGATCAAAATGCATACGCATAATGGCCTTTATTGGGCAAGCTGCCCTGGATATTAAAAGAAAGTTACAATGCTTAGATGGATTACAAGATATGACTTTGAGAGATTTAGTCTGAGAAGCCAAGAAGGTATACTATAAGGTAGAAACTGAGGAAGAGTAGGGAGCAAAGGGAGGATAAAAGAAAAAGACAGACTAAGGCATTGACTAAGGTCTTGGTCTCAAAAACAAATAGGCCAGAAATAATAAACATGGAGACAGGAAGGAATACCTGGGCCCACACTACAGGTCACCCCTGGCCTCAGATCCATGTGCCTACTGTAAAGAAAATGGACTCTGGGTCAAAGAGGGCCCTAGAAAGAGACAGCCATGCCAGCCAGCCATTCTGACTCTGGAGGATGACTAAGAACGTCGGGGTTCAGATCTCCTCACAGAGGTCAGGGTAACTTTTGAAGTAGAGGGTACCCCAGTAAACTATGAAGTAGATACAGGGGCAATATACTCAGCCCTTAAGGCCCCATTGGGCTCTCTTTCAAATAAAAGGTCTCTAATTCAAGGGGCTAATTACAGTAAATATCGAGCTTGGACAACTAAGAGGACCATGGACCAGGGGGAAAAAATATCCATCACTCCTTTTTAGTAATCCAAGAATGCCCTGCCCCATTGATGGGCAGAGATCTGCTCACCAAGCTCCGGGCCAAAATAACTTTTAACCCTGAAGGCCCCCAATTGGAATTTCTAAATCCTTCAGTAAAAACTCCTATAATCACGGCTCTAAATATGACAGTAGAAAATGTACATCAACTCACTCACCTTGGTTCAAAGAAATTGCATTCATTCCTGAAGGATCAAGAACAGAGTTTTCCACTAACCGACTCACAGCGAAAGAAAATAACTAAACGGGTTACAAAAGCCTTTCGGGTCCATCAATTGGTTAATGCTTACCCTTCCAAGCTTCCTGCAGGAAAGCACCTACGAGGAGCCAGACCAGGACAATTCTGGGAAGTGGACTTAACTAAAATTAAGCCAGCAAGGGATGGACTGAAATATCTCCTAGTCTTTGTAGATACATTTTCAGGATGGATTGAAGCCCTCCCCAGGAAAAAAAAAAGAAAAAAGAAAAAAAAGAAACAACACAAATGGTGGTCAAATGATCCTGGAAGATATTTTTTCAAGAAATGGCCTCCCTAAAGTAATAGGGTCTGATAATGCACCGGCGTTTGTGGCTCAGGTAAGTCAGGGGTTTGCCAGGACCCTGGGGATTAATTGGAAGTTACATTGTGCTTATAGACCACCGAGTTCAGGACAGGTAGAAAGAATGAATAGAACCATTAAAGAGACCATAACAAAATTAAGCTTAGAGACCGGCATAAAAGATTGGACTATGCTCCTGCCTTATGCACTGTTTAATGCAAGAAATACTCCCTCTGTTTCTTTGTGTAACCTCACCCCCTATGAAATTCTCTATGGTGCCTCTCCTCCAGGACGGGACCTAACCCCAACTCTAAGACCTAACGATCCCTTCCACACCCCCTTGCTTGAAAGACTTAAAGTTCTTAAAAGAACTCAGGGATACCTGCGAAAACAGATGGCCACTGCCTACCAAACTGGGGAAGAGGGAACTGCACATCGATATCAAGTAAGAGACTTTGTCTAGGTAACATGACATCAGGTGTCATCCCTGGAACCCCGCTGGAAAGAACCATAGCAGGTGCTACTTATAACACCTACAGCAGTAAAGGTAGACAGAATCTCTTCCTGTATCCATATCTCTCATCTCAAGCCTGCGGCCTGTCCAGACACTGACTGGAAACTGGAAAAGCCTGGTAACACTTTCAAATTGTGTATTCGCCATGTGGATAAGGCTATAGACTCTCCCCTTCACCAACAGTAGTACTAACCCTCATCAGCCCGTTCAGCAGCGATGGCTGATCACAATCCTACTGGAAAAGAAGTATGGTCTATCTTGCATACAGCCCATTTAGGGACCTGGTGGCCATCTCTCCCCCCAGATATTTGTCAGCTGGGTATAGGTCTTTCCTATTGGGATATCCCTGATGAAGAGGATCCCACTAAAATTCCATTAAATCCCTTCTACACAATAGATAATGGAAACAATCATTATGGATGTAGCGACACGTGAGCCAGATGCAGGTTGGCTTGCCTAGATTACTGTTTGCCCGGCGGTCTATCAAAGACACAAAACTCACGGCTGTGTTGGGGGATAGCCGACTTCTTCTGTAAGTCATGGGGATGTGAGCATACAGGAAGTGCCTGATGGAACCCAAACTCCTAATCAATTTCTGTACAAAGCATTGGCCATATTACCAATTAGATAACCAAAACCGATGGCCCACAGAGGGGTCTCTTGATCCTCAAATCTGCATGACCTTTTTAACTTCTGCAAATGATCAAAAAGGTGAAAGGTGATTCCCCTATGTGGAGGCCTTTTCCCTCCTTTGCTCACATCCTGAACTATGCTTCTCCAATAGATCCTCACACACAGCCTTCTGCTCCAGACCTGCAGTGGTCACTCCCACCTCAGCAACATGATTTCTCCCCTCCAATTTCTAGATCAAAAACCCAAACCTCCGCCAATTCTCAGACCATTACTCTCTTGCTGAGGTAGCAGGTACATAGGTACCCCTCCACCCACTCACTAATCTCTTCTCCTGTCAGAGCCCACACCGGGTCCCAGCAGGTCCTCTTACCAGTTAACCCAAAGCTCAAATCAGCTGAGGAGAGCCCTTAGACCCCTATCCAAAATGAAATGAAAATGGCCTTTAAAATTTCTTTGTCATCACTGAAAACAGGTTACTAAGAATTTAAAGTCCCTCACAGTTTTTTAGGGATACTAACTCCCGTGTTCCCCTTTGCTCTACCTGTTCTACTGCTCAACTTTTTGTTTCTAGGAAAATCCCAGACCCCTTTCCCATTATTCTTTTACATCTCTCCTACCTCATTCAGATCAATGGAGCTGCTCACAGCCACACCTTCCCCGTCTTCCCCCTCTGTACCAGGCCCTCAGAAAAGTCTTAACTGACCTTCTCCAGAAGTCTTCACCATGGCTGACTTTAGGGCTTTCAGCAAAAGAGTCCCTATAAAAGAGTTCAGAGTAGATAAACTTCCTCTTTTAGTGTTGCCCTCTTCTACTTGGCCACTGGCTAAAACAATCAGCACTCCTACGCTAGACACCTCATTACTAGTTTTTCACAAAATATGTGAACAAGGCCTCTGGCCTTGAGCTGGGGCTTCACAGAGATGGCTAGATTTTTATGATAAAGATGTTACCAACTGGGCTCCATGGTAACAGCTGGCAGGGGGAAAATATAAAGGGAAGAAAAAGCTCTCCCTCACCCAGGTGTCCTTGAAAAGTTAACTTGCCCAGAACAGAGGAAAAAGCAGGAAAAAAACTGCCTTTTGTGAACTTCTGCAGACTGTGAACTTCTGAGCCCCTTCCCTTACATGTTGGGTACAAAATTCTGAAACTACCGAAACTTGGGTTTCAGGGGATTAGTTGATTACAACAGAAGTAATGCCCTCTGAAACCGTTTGCAGCAAACAGGACTGTCTCCCTGTCTTTGGTACTATCTTAGGTGCCTTGCCTTGTCCGTGCCTAAAACAGTATAATTCTATATACTTAAACATTGTTTATGTTTTCATCAAATGGTCAACAGCTGGGATTAATTGTGTAATGGTGCAGATGTTTCCCAGAGTGCTTTATTATGATGCAGGCTCATTTGAAGATCAAATAGGTGGCCATAAAACCCGGTTCCACTGGGAACATATATCCCTCACTTTAGCCATCCTATTAGGAATAGGAGTTGCTGCAGGGGTGGGCACAAGAACTACTGCCTTCGTCCATGAGACAGATCAAATGACCCAATAAGAAGCAACAATACACCAAAACTTAAAGATATTAGAAACCTCTATCACAGCTTTTCAGGAATTTTTAACCTCTCTCTCTGAAGTTGTTTTACAGAACAGTCGAGTGTTGATCCTCCTCTTCATGAGAGAAGGGGTCCTTTGTTCTGCATCGATGGAAGAATGTTGTGTTTATGCTGACCATAGTGGAGTTGTTAAAAAATCTATGAGTAAATTAAAAAATGCCTTGAAGAGTGTCAACGAGAGAGGGAGGCCCATAAAGGGTGGTTTGAGTCTTGGTTCACACAGTCCCCTCGTTAACTATGAATTTATCAAGCCTGGCCAGTCCAATAATAATCCTCATATTATTGCTAACTATAAAATCCTGTTTGCTAAACCGTGTAATTTCTTTTCTCCAAGCTCAAATTGGACAAGTTGAACTTATGGTAATACCCCACTAGCAGACATAGAATGTGACACCCGGCAATGATCACTTTTATGATTAAAAGTAGCCAGAAGAAGAATTGGGGGATGAAAGGTTAATAAAATAGGCACTTGTTACTTCCATTTTTTCTGTACGCTTAACAAAACACTGTTGAATTCTTGAGAAATGTTTGCTAATCTTGTTCCCATAATGTGCTGTCCCCAACTGACAAACTGCAGAATGTACTCCCTCACCCGGTTGCACGCAAACTCCCCACTTGCCCTGACCCATCAATAAACTTCCCTCCGTGCCATCACAAAGGAAAGTATATAAGCTCTGCTTAAGCTTTTCTCAGGGCTCTCTACTCTATTCAAGTGAGCTCTGAGTACCAGCATGCTGGACCCCCAATAAACCCTTTGCTGTTTCATGAGATAGTCTCTTGGTGGACTCTTCCTCCAACGCTCGACTGACCTTTACTTGGATGATTGAATGTTGAAGAGAACATCCATTCAAAAAGGGATAGTCGGTAGGATTAGAAATATAGCTGGTAGGATTAGGACAAAGAGTGAGTATAGGATGAACTGGAGAAAATACGTAGGAAAGCAGATATCAATAGAGACATTATGAAATCAGGCAACGTATAAAGTGAGTGATAGGATTAGACATTATCAACAGTGTTGAGTTTCAATATATAAACTTAGGAAGAAACAAATATGTACTAACCAATATCATTGACATTTGAGAGCAATAGGCAACCTGGACATGAATGTTTTTAGTAATCCAGGATTGCTTTCCATTTAGGCTTTGGTACAATCATAAGTGTGACCTTTGCATTTTGTGATCTGAATATTACTGGGATAAAATGTATATGTAGATCAGGTGACATGAGTATTTCTTCTAACATTTGGGAGCAATATTTTGAAGACGTCTAAATTAGTATTGGGGGTACAAAAGTTGTACCCTGTGTCTATGAATATAGAAGTAATGCATGAATTGACAATACTGTGAATAAATAATATAACTGTTTCAACTTTAAATAATGGATTGAATTGATATCTGAAAATATATAAGAAATCTTATATTGATATACAATCATTCATTCCATCGAGTTATACATCAAATGGTAATATTAGGGTTATGTTTTATCATGAAGGGTGTGTGAGTTTTGCTTCAAAAGTGATTATGGAAATGGAAAATAATGTATTTGGAATGAAGTCTCATGAAAAGACGAGTCAAGAAACATAGAGGAATACATGTGTTCTGAAGCAGGAAGTGATTGTAAGTATAACAAAAGCCTATAAATTTACTAACTTGTGGATGAAATATATATCCTATGATGTGCAAAAACCGAAGAAATAGTATGTAACAGTGTTTAATTAAAATGAACGTCAAAATACACATCATGTCCCATTGGAATCTACTTGCATTGATGTTAAACTGGGTCAGTTACTGTAGAAACAATAGGATTTGTAAGGACCATTTAATAAAGTTAGTTTTCAGTACTAGGAAACAAAAATATATTCCAGGTGGATGAATATATCTGAGCATAAACTTGTGAAAATTTGATTATAAATCCACATTAATTAACATGAATGAATTTAGGGAGTGTATATATGACACAAATATTACATATTTTGAAAAGTCAGGAGAGTGTATATATATATATATATATACAAAAAACACACACAGACACATTAAAAAGTAGCAATATATATGCCAAACAAAATTCATCATGAAATATACATAATCCACAGGTTCAAATATATTCATTTTACTGAACATGGATTTATGTATAATGTTGTTCAACTAGGAAGCTCACCCATAGGTTGAATTTTCAGTTCCAAAAGCATTTAGGAGGAGTGATCTCTTCTCAGAATTTCTTTCTGCCAAGTCAGCCACTTCACAAAAATGTATGAGTGATACTAAGTAGGATTCTATTTGTGCATATAAAAATACATGTGCTGAATAGGCTCCAGAGAAATGGAGACAGGAATTCACACATAAGTGAACTTTAAAATCAATGGAGAACTATTTCAATTAAAAATTCACTAGATTTGTATCACCTACGAAAAATCATGCAAAAAGGCAGTCCAACTATACATGATGCCTCCCCTGAACTGCTTGTATTTCTCTAGTGTTTGGGATATTTGCCTCCATCATATTAGGATTAGTATTCAGAGTCTAGAAGGGTGTGGGTTAGTGTCAGGGATTCAGTATTTCGTATGAAAAATAGGAAAATGAATGCAATGTGTATGCAAATATGTGCTACACAAAATCTTCCCACTCTCATCCAGAACAATGCCTAGACATCACCTTCGCCCCAAGTAAGACACAATTAGAGGAGAAGAGTTAGAAAATCTTTGAATACATATCTGCAATGAAAAATTATCAGGAGTTCACAACCTTGGATATGGTAGAGGAATTTCCAAAAGTAAGAGACAGGGTAAACCACTCCACAAACATGGACCTTTGCCTGCCTAAAGACTTCTTGATAAACTGCCTCTAAGGATGGGCACTTGAAATATATGTTGTTGTCAGGAGCTTTAGCTTCCTTTCTAGTGAGACCATCAAAGCTAGGTCTGATTCTCTGTGACCTGGAGGATATGCTTTCTTATTTTCCAATGAACATGAGGCAGTAGTGCTGAATTCTCTCTTTGTAGGCAAATTGTTGCCACGGGGGCTAAGTGTATCCACATGTTGACTGTGAGTCCATTTGGTCATCCTCCACATTTCGTGGTGTTTCTTGGTGCTGCACTGAGAATTTGGTATTTGCTTCACGGAATACAAGGAGCTCAACTGGGACTCAGAGCTGGAGGGAGTTCTGTCAGGTATGGTGGGTCAGGATCTGCAGGAGAATGCACCAATCAGGCTTCTATCCCACATAGTTTGCCCCCTTGACCATAATAACCTGATTGTGAACATTTCGGTTAAACCTCTCCTTATAAAAAGATGCCTTTACATATAAGAGTCTGCAGGATGCACCATGTCAGCCACAAGCCATTTGGAAGTCAAAGGCAGATCCACAAGGCCCCAGGACAGAAATTTTATCACAAAACTGCACACCACTGCTCTTGGTCAACTACTCAGTAGGCTCCAACTTACTGGCATCTCTGTTCTACACCATTTTCATGAAACCCAGTCAATCAAGGCATTGTCTGGTACACTCAGGATCAGCAACAGTACATCCAAAGGTTCTCCTGTACCACCTGGTCAAGGGAATTTCAAAAATGTCATGGTATTTATCTAGCCATTTTTCAAGGATGATATTGGAGGCACTGTGAGTTCCAATTATTTTAGGAACCATTCAATGGTGAGGAAGCTCATTTCAATGAATGCTCTGGAGAACTCTCACAGGCAAGTCATCCAAAAAAGTGGCAAAATGGTCACGTGAATCCAGGCCCATTGAGGTCTACAAAGTGAGGTCCATGTTTGTTTTGACTCTCAACTATGTCTGCCAAGACTTTCAGAAAAAAATCATGTGATATCCTGGCTGAGATTCCCAGTGCTGTGTGGAAAGCCACCCTGAGCCTAGATCTCAGTTTCCAATGGCGACTCTCATGCGTGGCCTCCTAAAATCCCAACGCAATTCATGGCAATACTTGTATGAGTTCAGTTCCAGAACTCAGTCTCTTAGGGGAAACACACCAGAGTTCCAGCTGAGGTGGACCAAGTAATCTCTTCCAACCACAATTAAAACCAAAACACTCCCACATGGCCCACATCTTCTTCCATTGAGACACTCATCAAAACCTCTGGCTGAAGGTTTACATGATGGGTGCAGCCCAAGACAGTGTCCAAAATATGCTCCCTTGCCCCTCTTTTGCCTAAAGTAAGGGTGGACTGGACCCCTTTCCTCTGAACCTGGAGTGATCAAATAAGCCTGCCGTTAATACTGCTCTGATTCTCCAATTTGAGGCCTACTGACTGTCAGGTATAGATTCTTTATGTGATTTGGAGTAATGAGGAAACACAAGCACCTATTGTCTACCCTCTGCAGGCCTTTGAAGAACTCATTTTAACAAAAGGATCCCTATTCTCACTTGATGGAGGTCAGGAACCTAACAGAGAAAGGCAAGAGACTTCTTCCAGAATGACTGATATTTTTACATTTCGGTTTTCGATACACACATGGGAACGTACTTTAGATCCATCAGGTGCTGAGAATCTAACTCATAGCCTGACACAGGGACAAGAGGCTTATTCAGACACATCCCTTTCCAAAGCAATTAACCAAAGAGCTACAGGTGATGCTCATTAATTTCCATTTGAAAACTGTTTTCTTCAGGCTTCAAAAAGGGGTGGCCTGAGGCAAGAAACTTTCTTACACTCAGGGCAACAGAACAATAGGTAAGCAAAAGGCCCAAAGCAGGGTTTCTCCACTGAGACTTTCCTGGTCACATTGATATCTGCATTTTCTGCGATGCTCGCCACTCCATTCTGCTATCCAGTACATGGCCATGTCACAGAGCTTGGAGGTGGCACATATCTTGGACACAAAAACATGAGCCTATTCTGGATAGTGGCCAGAATTCGGGAAGAAAACAGGAACATAGGAGGATAGTAGGGGTTGCTCATCCATAAGTCAAGCTACAATCCACTCATAAATTGGGTAGGATGAATGCTGGGAAGCTTTCTACTAGACAGGACGTATTCATTGATGCATTCTCTTTTCTCATGTCTACAAACACGGACACAGTGGGATACACAGACACTAGCCTTGTCAAACGGTGTTCTAGAAGTACTCCACTCCATACCAAACAAACTGCCTTTCCTACCTATTCTGAGAACATGAATAAAAACCACAAACTTACACCAACAACCACAAAGGCACTTCCTACACCCAATAAGTCTTTGACTATCCAGAGTGTCCTCGGACTGCTCGACCATAGTATGTTACCCTGAATTGGCCTGTCATGTCTCAGATCTGGTCTCCTCGGCCAACTCTGTGAAGTTGTCAGGAACCAACTGTGAGCGACTACCTGCTTTCTTAGGAAAGGTCCCTCTACAGAGCTCTCCTGGCATTTGTCCATCTTCACATCAGTAGATACCAAAAAAGACTGTCTGTCCTTGGTAAATCGAAACAAGTTATCCCACTGGGACAGCGACTGGGACTATCTCTGGGTGCCTGGCTTCCTGGATTCCAAGTTCAGAGAGTTCCATCACCAAGTAAGTGAGGTGAAGTCACTTTCTTCAAAAATGAATGAGGTCACTGCCCTGGCAACCACTTTGTTCTAACAGTTGCTTCAAATGGTCCCATGAGATGGAGGGTGCTCCTACTTCCTGTGACACTTTCACAAGTCAGAATGGTATATCAACCATAGTCAACGGGGAACTTCTCTCCACACAGGCCTGCTTTAGTCCATCTTCTCTACATTAAGAAGAGAGAGGCTGATTCAGACACATCCTTTCATCCTCTCCAGGTTGTTTGCCATGTAAAATAAGTTTTGCTCTCTCAGGTCCTTCATAGCTGCCTACAACTTTTCCAAGGATCATATCTGCATGGAACTCTGAGGTTCTCAGCAGGTGGAAGATCACCTACATTCCTCTATTGTAAGACCAACTCTGTCCATGCTCTTCTGTAGTTAGATTGAGGGAAGAGTGTATGCTTAGGATTAACAACAGGTTCGATTTGGGTTAGAAATAATTTCGGGGATGAATAATGGTATTTGGAACCTGCAATATTTAAAAGAATATACAGGTGAAATGTAAGTATGAAAACCGAAATGTATGTAAGATTTGAAGCCCGGACGGCTATTGAGCCCTTGATTGGGATACTTAGCTTTGAATTATGTTCTGCACAGATGTCTCTGATAAATCGATATACAATGGCATAGGAACTTGTGCCTTGGATGACTGAATGTGGAAGACAACATCCAGTCAAAAAGTGAGAGTCGGTAGGATTAGGAAGATAGTCGGAAGGTTTAGAAAGAAGAGTGAATATAGGATCTGGACCAAAAGTTCTTCAGCAATAGGGTTTCGGGTTGAGAGTGAATGTAAATATCAGCACATGTGAAGAGTCAGTCACATTGATGAACTGGGGAAAATATGTAGGAAAGCAGATATCAATAGAGACATTAGGAAATCAGACAAATTATAAAGTGAGTAATAGGATTAAACATTTTCACAGGGTTGAGGTTGAATATATAATCTAAGGAAGAAACAAACATGTAGTCACCAATAGGATTGACATTTGAGAGCATTAAGTAACCTGGACATGGATGTTTTTAGTAATTCATGCTCACTTTCCATTTAGGCTTTGTTACAATCATCAGTGTGATCTTTGCATTTTGTGTCCAGAATATCACTGTGATAAAATGTATATGTAGATCAGGTGACATGAGTATTTCTTCCACCATTTCTCGGAGCAATATTTTGAACATCTATCAATTAGTATTGGGAGTACAAATAGGTGTACTTTGTGTACTTCTAATGGTAACATTAGGGTTACGGTTTATTATGAAGTGTGTGTGAGTTTTGCTTCAAAAATGATTAAAGAATCGAAACTAATATGTTTAGAAAGAAGTCTAGTGAAAAGACCACTAAATAATCATAAAGGAATACATGTTTTCTGAAAGAGGAAGTGATTGAAAGTGAACCAAATGCCTATAAATTTGTGAACTTGTGGATGAAAGGATATATCCTATGATGTCCATAAACTGAAGAAAAAGTAATGTACCAGTGTTGAATAAAAACAAACTTCAAAATACATATCATGTCCCATAGGAATCTAACTGCATTGATGTTAATCCTGGTCAGTTACTATAGAAATATTAGGATATATAAGGACCATTCACTGAAGTTAGTTTTCAGTACTAGGAAACAAATATGTATTTCAGGTGGTTGAATATTTCTGAGAATAATCTTGTGAAATGTGAAATGTTGATTATAAATCCACATACACGAACTAGAATGAATTTACGGAGTGTATAATAAGACACATATATTTCATATTTTGGAAAATCTGGAGATATATATATATATATATATATATATATATATATATATATATATACACACACACACACACACACACACACACACACACATTAAAATGTAGCAATATATATGCCAATCGAAATTTATCATGAAATATATATCATGCACATACCTAAAAATATTAATTGTACTGAACATGGATTTATTTTTAATGTTGTTCACTAGGAAGCTCACCCATAGGTTGAATTTTCAGTTCCATCAGTATTTAGGGGCAGTGATGTATTCTCATAATTTGTAAATTCCAAAGTCAGTTTGCTCACAAGAATGTACGTGTGATACCAGGTAGAAGTCTATATATGCATAAAAATATACATGTTCTGAATAGGCTACACAGAAAAGGAGACAGGAATTTACATATGTGTTAACTTTAAAAACTCATGGAGAAATATTCCAATGAAAGGTTGACAAGAATGATAACACATACCCTTGATAAAGCAGAAGGAAAATCCAAGTATACACCATGCCTCCTATGAAAGGCCTGTATTTCTATCCTGTTAGGTTTCTTTTTCTCCATCATTTTAGGATAAGTAGTCAGAGTCTATTAGGGTATGGGTTAGTGTCAGGGATTCAGTATTTCAAATGGTAAATAGGATAATGAATCCAATGTGTATGCAAATATGTGCTACACAATAAACTTCCAACTCTCATCCAGAACAATGCCTTGACATTACCTTTGGCCCAGTGAGACACAATTAGAGGGGAAGAGTTTGAAAATCTGTGAATACAAATCTGGAATGGAAAATGCTCAGGAGTTCCCAACCTGGGAGCTTGTAGAGGAGTTTCCAAAAGTACGGGACAGTGTAAACACTACACAACCATGGAGCTCTGCTGGCCAAAAGAATTCTGGAGAAACTGCCTCTGAGGTGTGGCACTTGAAATATATGTTCTTGTCAGGAGCTTTATCTTCATTTGTCATGAAACCATCAAAGCTGGGTCTGCATCTATGTTACCTGGAGAACATGGTTTCTTTTTTTCCAATGATCATGAGGCAGCGGTGCTGAATTCTCTCTTTGTAGGTAAACTGAGGCCACTGGGCCGAAGTGTCTCCCATGTGGACTGTGAAGCCATTTGGTCATCCTCCAATTTTCGTGGTGTTTCTTGCTGCTGCACTGGGAGATTGGTATTTGCTTCAGGAAATACAAGGAGTTCAACTGGGACACAGTGTTGGAGGGAGTTTTGTGACATGTGGTGGTTCAGAGTCTGCAGGAGAACGCACCAACCATGCTTCTATCCCATATGCTTGCCCCCTTGACGATAGCAAACTGATTCTAAACATTGCCCTGAAACCTCTCCATATAACAAGACGCCTTTACATATAAGGGTCTGCTTGGTGCACCATATCAGCTAAAAGCCATTTGGAAGTCAATGGCAGATCCACATGGCACCACCACAAATATTTTATCACACACCTGCACATCACTGCTCTGGGCCAACTACTCTGCAGTTTTCAACTAACCGGCATCTCAGTTCTACACCATTTTCATTATACCCATCAATCAAGGCACTGTCTGGTATAATAATGATCAGCAACAGGACATCCAAATGTTCTTCATTGCCACCTCGTCATGCGAATTTCAAAAATTTCATGGTATTCATCTATCCATTTTACAAGGTTGAAGTTGGAGCCATTGTGGCTTACAATTCATTCAGGAACCATTAAATGGTGAGGAAGCTCATTTCAATGAAAGCTCTGGTACAATCATAAGTGTAAACTTTGCTTTTTGTGTCCAGAATATTACTGTGATAAAATGTATAAGGAGATCAGGTGACATGAGTATTTCTTCCACCATTTCTTTGAGCAATATTTTGAAGACGTATAAATTAGTATTGGGGGTACAATAGGTCTACGCTGTGTCTTTGGATATAGAGATAATGCATGAATAGACCATACTGAGAATAAATAATATAACTGATTCCAATTTTAAATAATTTTTTGAATTGATACATGAAAATATACAGAAAATCTTATATTGATATACAATCATTCATTCCAACCAGTTCCACATTTAATGGTAATATTAGGGTTATGGTTTATCATGAACAGTGTGTGAGTTTTGCTTCAAAAGTGATTATGGAAATCAATAATAATGTGTTTGGCAAGAAGTCTCATGAAAAGACCAGTCAAGAGACCTGGAGGAATACATGTGTTCTGAAGAAGGAATTGATTGAACGTGAAACAAATGCCTGTAAATTTGTGAAATCGTGGATGAAATATATATACTATGATATATATATATATATATAAAACATAGGTGAAATATATGTATGAAAACAGAAATCTAAATAAGATTTGAAGCCCAGAAGGGCATTGGGCCCCTGATTGATATCCATATCTTTGAATTACTTTCTGCAAAGTTGTCTCAGATAAATCCATATACAGGGGCATAGGACCTTGTACCTTGGATGATTGAATGTAGAAGAGAACATCCAGTAAAAAAGGGATAGTCAGTAGTGAAAGCTTAATAAAATAGGTACTTGTCACTTCCTGTTTTTCTGTATGCTTAACAAAACACTTTTGAAATTTTGAGAATATTTGCTAATCTTGTTCCCAGAATGTGCCGTTCCCTACTGCCAAACTGCAGAATGTACTCCCTCACCTGGTTGCACGCAAACCGCCCAGTCGCCCAGACTCATCAATAAACTTCCCTCTCTGCCCTCTCCAAGGAAAGTATATAAGCTCTACTTAAGCTGTTCTCAGGGCTCTCTGCTCTGTTCAAGTGAGTTCTGAGCTCAAACATGCTGGACCCCCAGTAAATCCTTTGCTGTTGCATGATAAAGTCTCTTGGTTGTCCCTTCTTCTGACGCTAGCCCGACCTTTACATATGGAGGTTCCACCTAGATCGAGCAGTTGTGGACGAGAGATCCCAAAGGACCCCTCTCAGGTAAGTAAGGCGCCTCTTTCTGGTTTCAGGTTTCAAGTTAGGGCTTGGCAAATTGACTGTCAATGAAGAGTGTGAGCTCTCTCTGACGATGCCTGACAGTGGTGTTACAGAACTCAAGCCATGTCTCTGGAGGACACCACAGAGGACTCCGGAAATTGAGGAACAATAGTCTCCTCGACTCAGTGATATTTTGATTCGGATTCGGTATTGCCAGCCCATCGGGTTTTGCTGGCAACTCAGTCCTGGTCTCAGTGTTGGACGTCCATTGCCTGTCTTTATTGTCTTGTCTTGTCTGTGTCATGTGTCGTTGCTTTCACTGTTTGTGTATCTTTCATTATGGGACAGCGCACTTCAATGCCTTTTTCCCTGACCCTTGATCACTGCACCAAAGTCCGCTTAAGGGCTCAGAATCTTTCTTTTTTAGTAAAGTGCCGGATGTTGCAGATTCTCTGTACCTCAGAATGGCCAACATTTGGAGTTGAATGGCCCCTAGAAGGATCTTTCTACTTCCCACTAATTTAAAAAGTCAGAGATATTGGCTTTTAGCCAGGGCCACATAGCCATCTGGATCAACAGCCATGTATCTTAACTCAGCAGGACCTCTGCAAAGCTCCTCCTCCATTGGTGAAGCCTATCCTTGCCACTGCCCCTGCTCCAACTTCTTCCCCCAGGAACTCTCAAACACTCTTCTTCTTCTTCTCCTCCACCCTCTGTTCTCCCTGAGTCACCAGATTTGACTCTACTGGACTCTCCTCCCCCTCATTATCCCCTGCCCTGGTTCCCCAGCCCCCAACACACTCTAAGTGATTCCCCTGCTGCTGACTCAGCCTCTCGTCCATTGCAGGAAGCTAAGCCGGCCCAGCGCCCTCCAGATAATTTCCCTGTGGCACACACAGCACCTTCTCCCATGGAGGAAGCTGGCCCAGCTAAAGGAATGTGCTGGTGGCAAAAGATTGAAAACCCTGGAACTCTCGGGATGCTCCCCCTCCTTCCCTAGAGGCCAATGGTTATCGATGGCCATGGGGGAAAAATGCAAGCCTACCAGTATTGGCCTCTCTCCAGACCTATATAACTTAAAAAATTACAATCCCCCTTTTCCGAGTACCCAACACAGCTCTCAGGTGTGGTTGAGTCATTAATGTTTTCACAACAGCCTACTTCAGAAGACTGCCAACAACTCCTAGGAACTCTCTTCAAGACAGAGGAACAAAAGGGAATCCTCCAGGAACCTAGAAAAAAATATCCTCAGACCAGATGTTCATCCGACACAACTACCCAACATAATCAAAGCCAGCTTTCCCTTTAACTGACCCAACTGTGACCCCAACACCTTTGAAAGTAGGGAGCTTCTGTCCACTTATAGCTGGGCTCTAATACTGGGTCTCCAAACAGCCGCTAGTGACCAACTAATTTGGCCAAGGTAAGAGAGATTATTCAAGGGCCAGATGAATCTCCCTCTATGTTTCTAGAGAGAATTATGGAGTCATATAGGACATATATTCCTTTTGATCCTCAGGCAGAGAATCAGAAGGCATCTGTCATGATGGGCAAACTGCAATCGATATTAAAACAAATTTACAAAGCTTAGATTGATTACAAGATATCACTTTGAGAGATTTCGTCAGAGAATCTGAGAAGATATACTATAAGAGAGAAACTGAGGAAGAGAAGGGAGCAAAGTGAGGTTAATGAAGCAAAAGGCAGACTAAAGTGTTGAGTAAGGTCCTGGTCACAACAACAAATAGGCCAGAAATTAAGAAACAGGGAGACAAGAAGGGATAAGTTGGCCCACGACAGAGGCCACCCCTGGCCTCAGATCAATGTGCCTACTCTAAAGAAAAAGGACACTGGGTCAAAATTGCCTTAGAAAGTGACAGCCAGGCCAGCCAGCCATTCTGACTCTGGAGGATGACTAAGAAAGTCGGGTCTCATATCCCTTCCCCGAGCTCAGGGAAACTTTTGAAGTGGAGGAGACCCCAGTAAACTGGATACAGGGGCAATATACTCAGCCCTTAAAGCCACAATAGGCGCTCTATCTAATAAAAGGTCTCTAGTTCAAAAAACTAATGGCAGTAAATATCAGACTTGGACAACTAAGAGGACCATTGACTTGGGGAAAGGAAAAATCCATCATTTCTCCCTAGTAATCCCAGAATGCCTGGCCCCATTGATGGGCAGAGATCTGCTCACCAAGCTCTGGGCCAAAATAACTTTTAACCCTGAAGGCCCCCAAGTGGAATTTCTAAATCCTTCAGTAGAAATTCCAAGAGTCACGGCTCTAACTATGTCAGTAGAAAATGTACATCAACTCACTCACCATGGTTCAAAGAATCTGCAGGCATTCCTGAAGGATCAAGAACAGAGTTTTCCACTAACTGACTCACAGTGAAGGAAATAACTGAATGGGTAACAAAAGCCTGTCGGGTCCATCAATTAGTTAATGCTTACCCTTCCAAGCTTCCTGCAGGAAAGCACCTACGAGGTACCAAACCAGGACAATTCTGGGAAGTGAACTTTACTTAAATTAAGCCAGCAAGGTATAGACTTAAATATCTCCTAGTCTTTGTAGGTACATTTTAAGGATGGATTGAAGCCTTCCCCTCAAAATAAAAGAAAAAAGAAAAGAAAAGAAATAGCGCAAATTTTGGTCAAGAAGATCCTAGAAGATATTTTTCCAAGATATGGCCTGCCTAAGTTAAAAGGGTCTGATACTGGACCAGCGTTCGTGGGCCAGATAAGTAAGGGGTTAGCCAGGACCCTGGGGATTAATTGGAAGTTACATTGTGCTTATATACCCCAGAGTTTAGGACAGGTGGAAAGAATGAATATAACCATTAAACAGACCTTAAAAAATTAAGCTTAGAGACCAGAATAAAAGATTGTACTATGCTACTGCCTTATGCACTGTTTCATGAAGGAAATACTCACTCTGTTTTTTGTGTAACCTCACCCCCTATGAAATTCTCTATGGTGCCCCTCCTCCAGGAAGAGACCTAACCCCAACTCTAAGACCTAACGATCCCTTTCACACCCCTTGCTTGACAGATTTAAAGCTCTTGAAAGAGCTCAGGGATACCTGTGAAAACGGCTGGCCACTGCCTACCAACCTGGGGACAAGGGGACTCCACATCGATATCAAGTAAGAGACTTTGTCTACGTAAGATGACATCAGGTGTCATCCCTGGAACCCCACTGGAAA
Source organism: Callospermophilus lateralis (assembly GCF_048772815.1). Lineage (NCBI taxonomy): Eukaryota > Metazoa > Chordata > Mammalia > Rodentia > Sciuridae > Callospermophilus > Callospermophilus lateralis. The sequence goes on from NW_027516705.1 coordinate 466,912, forward strand.
GGACCATACCAGGTGGTACTTATAACACCTACAGAAATAACAAAAAGAAAAAAAAATTGAAAATAAAGAAAGGAAGAAATTAAAAAAAATAATAATGATAATAAAAAAATGAAAATTAAAATTTAAAGAAATAATACTAATAATAATAAAATAAAAAAAATTGAAAACATAAAATAAGTTAAAGAACAACTACACCAACAAAAAATAAAAATGAAAGAAAAAGAAAAAAAACATAAATGCAGTCATAGATTTCGATTAACTTCTCTTAAAGTAGGTGGTGCTGTGCCCACTGGGCCAAGCTTCTCCTCTCAAAGGTGGGAATCATTAACTGTGCAGCAGCTCTAAGTCCCAGACTGGGTGGGTCTCCAATCCTGAGTGCCTAGGGCCTTCTCTTGTGTTTCCTCAAACCAGGCCCCGCTCACCACAATACTGGCTACACGCCAGTTCTGCTGCTCCTGGGAGCCCTGTTTTCATGAATACCTGGGCACACTCTCCCTGTTTGCCTCCCTCAGCCCCTAAGTTTGTAGAGCTTGGGGCTGAGAACCCTCAGCAAATTTGCTTGCCCTCCAGGAGCCACGCCCCTGGTAGCTGGTGCAAGAGACCTCAGTTGTCTGCACTGGTGGGAGCGGTAGCCGAGAGCTCCTGAATGCAAGTCCAATGCCACTCCTGATTCCCTCGGTCTGGCTATGGAGCTCACAGGAGAGCTAGGAGGGGCCCTTATGAAAGAGCTGGGAGGGGCTCTTAAGGTTTCTCCACTGTGTGGAGAGAGATGGCTAGGGGATTAAACACCTGTCACAAAGGTTTCAATGAAGATATCTCCTCCACTCGTGATGTCAGTTCTCTGCCATGGTGGTATCTCGTGCAAATGGTGACCGTTCTTTCCCTTTGCCGGGTGACCAATGCAACGGGTGAGTCCTGACTGACTTTCCCAAGCCCCATTTCAGTCCTTTGGCCACTGCCTATGAAGGCTCAGTTGGCTTTTACCTCTGTAAATTCAGAAGGGCCGACCAATTATTTCAGCGGGATCTTTAGTGCTGAGTCATGAGAAGCAGGCGAACTGGAGGTTGAATGCAGCATATCCGGACTCGGTGTGTGTGTTCTGAGGGGCCCAGATAGTACGCCCCAGATCCACATCAGCTGAGCATTGCCTAGTGATCCTGAGCAAACAGCATTTAGACAGTTTACGGCTCCCTATGCCCGCACATTTGAAGATGTCAGAGACTTGATCTCTCTGCACCTGCCACCATGTTAGATCTCCTCAATGATATTCATGTTACCCTTACAGCTTCCTGGCATAAGCAAGTTCTTGGGATTGTAACACTACTGCTTCTGTTTCCAGTCCAGATTTCTAGAAATGAATCCTTGCCGCCATTGCCTCTGCCTCTGGACCATGCTCACGTTAGCCGCGCTCATGGGTGCTGCGCTCGACTGTGACTATAGCGGAACCACCGCGGCCTCCATTGCTCCTCAGCCCGGTGCCCATCCCCTGGGGCCCAAGCAGCTGCCACCATGGCTCTCCGGACCCCTCCTCCAGAGCACAGGTCCCTTAGCAGGGGAATGCAGAATGAACCCAGAGACAGGCTCTGCCCGAAGGTGCAGCGGCGAACAGGCGACCTAGGCACTCGAGGCCACGGTCCAGCCTTCAGAGGACAGGACTCGGCCCTTAGCCCAGCTCCAACCTCTAGATGCGGCAGCCGGACAATTTAGACAGAGTCATCAAGACAGCCAGCAGAAAGCAAATGGTGGCTCCTGAGGAGTGGATTTTCGGCACAGAAACCACAGCCCAGCGAACAATCCCAGTCCATAAACTCTCCCTGTATATAAAAATATTTTAAAAAAGGGGGCGGAAGTAACTGAGCTTTCTTTGCATCAGGTACTTACAATCCACTGCTGATTACACATTCAGGTTCTCTGCCTGGAGCGAAGCAAAAGAGGAAGCAGATGCGCGCAAAGCGCCCATGGCTTTGAGCAGCCAAGCGTCTCTTTTTCCATCTCTTTGTTCTTCCTGCTGCTTGGCAAGTGGTCTACTACAGATTAACGGTAAAAGGAGCTCTAACCAACTGCACGAAATCTCAATTAAAGCCGCTACACTGAGCACCACACTCAGCATTTCAGCAACCCCCATACGCAGCGGCCATCTTCCCTACCAGGTTTGGTTTTTCGGTTTTCGGTTTTTGTTGGCAGAGTGGCTGCCAGCAGAGAGCGTAAGTTCCCACTGGCGGTGGTGGACAGACGTGTCCTGAAGCCACAGACCACGTCCTTGCAAGGGACTCCTTGGACGATTCGGGGAGGGACGGATGTGTCCTAATTAGGTGACTCTGCTGCCAACCTGACAGGTCTTGCTGGCTACTTATGTCTCTCAGGTTGAATTCACTGTCTGTCTTTGTGGTCTAACCCATCAGGTTTTGCCAGTTACTAGGTTCTAATCTCTCCTTCTGAACTCGTGTTAAACGTTAACTGTGTGTCCGTGTTTGTGTCACGTTTGTATTGTCGTTGTCTCTGTTTGAGTAACTCTCATTACGGGCCAAAGCCATTTCATGCCTCTGTCCTTGAAGCCTTTTCTGGTCCCTGGCTCCAACCTGACCCCTTTGCCCACGATCCTATCACTCAAACCTTCTGCACCTCCCCCTCTTCCCTCCATTCTCACTGAGTCACAAGTTTGAAAGTCTTAGGGTTGTGAACAAACGGGAGCTGCATGATGGTCTTTGTGTGTCTTTTTGTCTGTGTTTCTGTTAAATGTGATGGCATTGTGTGGACCGATGCAGAGTCCCGTGTTCCAACCTGCCTTAGATGTGTGGAAGTAACTTTAGCTAAATTTTAACCTAATGCTTCTCCTGTGAGGGACCAAAAGTCAATAGAACCGCCAGCTTTTCTGTTCTCACCTTTTACACCTCTCTTAGCTGTGTTTTAAAGAACTTTGATGTACTTTACTCCCCTTTGTTAAGCGAGATTAGGGAAGCACTGTTTTCTTTTCTTTCCATAGTTGGGTTGAGCACGCCAACTGCAGAGGGAAATGCCTGGGGTCTAAGAACTTTGATATCTCTCATAAACTTTTCTCAAAACCCTGTCCTCATTATTAAATTGGCATTAATTGGATTTGGGGATGGGATCCAAACCTTCAGTCATAAATTTTGACACCCCAGAGTGGACTTTAAAGGAGTCCCCACTCTGCCCTCTTGGGGAAGCCTAGAACTCAAAAAACTGCAAGCAGAAAATGAACTATTTGGGAGCTGACTACTGAAAAGTTGGGAGATATAGAATATGCCTGGTGCCTGGGGTCAAACCAAACCAGAGGAACTAATCCTGTAAGTAAAAAGTGAGGCTAAGGGACTCCCAGCAGCTGCCCAAGCCATTTTGCTGTGGGGAACTCCCTTATTCCTTACCTGCACTTTAAGGATTACTCCACCTCCGTTTGCTTAACAAAAGGGAGAATGAATGCAGTAATATGTTGATATTATAGATTGTTTCTTGGGGATGATCTTGGCTGAATGTGTATCTAAAAGATGATTTATTATTGTAACAATCTGGTATCTAAATGGGTTTCTAAAGCATTGCACTATCTTACAGTATAAAGTTGGGTTTAAACAATTGTTTAGTTTGATTTCAGATAGTTCATGCTAGAAACCTTAAATACTTAGGATTAAAAAAAATATTAAAGAGTTTAAATTTTTAACTAGGTAGCCTGAGAAAATTCCACTAGATATACCAGTGCATTAACTTGGGCAAAGAAAATAAATTATGATATGGTATCTGTTCCCCTCAGTGTGTAAGATTTAAAAAAAAATGGTGCTAAATTAAAAGGTTCGTCTGGCTTATTGAAATGGCATTAATTAGCAACAATCTTGGAAATATTTAAAGCTTAATTTCGGATACCCAAGGCAGTGTGTGGTTTTTTAAAAAATTTTTCAGCCAATTTAATGTAACTTAATACTACTTTTGAAATTTCAGAACAAAGAAAGTGGGTTATTATCTTATAGAAACTTTTTTGTGATGGTGCCATTTATATTATCAAAAAATGATCCAATTTTCAGTTTTGTGTGAGCAAATTTTTCTAGTGTAGAAAAATCTAAAGATATAAAATTTTGAGAATTACATCTTGAACTTGCATCATAATTTTCAACATTCAAACCTGGAAATTATGACATAGCTATAATGCCTTAGGCATGAGGTTTCTGCTCAAAATTCGCGTCTTTCCAGTTTTCGAGACCTCAGTCAGGACTTAAGTTGATATGCAATCAGGAAGAGACAGATAAAAAGGAGTAAAAGTTTATGTTTACCTGAACTCAAACTAGACTCAACGAATAAGTACATTATATGGTATTTACTAATTACTGAATAGTCATCTTTTTTAGGACTCTTGCTTTTTCTTAGATTCTGTATTTTTTTTTTTTCTTTTTTTGAGCTCATAATCTTTATCCTGCAGATCGGTAAATGTTTTCGGATCAGATCTATTTTTGATCAACTGTGGAGTTTTTAAACATTGCAATGGAGATTTCACCTGAAAAAGCTACAAGGACTTTACTATTGTGTTATGTGTTACATTTGTGTTATGTGTTGTATGTCGGTATGCCTGTATGTGTGTAAGTCAATATATAATGCAGTGATATGACAATTGATAGATGAGGAGTGCTCATGAGAAATTTAAAAATGGATTCAAATATCTTTGATTCACGTGATTCAAATGGTTCAATTCAAATTGGGTAAAAAGATAAAAATAAAGATGTCTTTAAAAATAGGCCTATAAGTTTTCTAGGTGTTCAAAAACGCCCTAGTATAATGTTGATGTCTATAAAATAATCTGCTTAAATTCAGAAATTTACATGTATTGTTTCAAAATGTGAACAGAAAGAGGTTAACAAATGGAAAAGAGAAACTAAAAGGTTCTAGATATAGATTTAATAGAGGGAAAATGTGTTTCTGGATAAGAGAGTCTATATGATTAAGTAATTAAAAGGTTTAATAATAAAAAAGTTTTGTGTAAGTTGGTTATATGTGTAAGTTTTGAGCAAGTAATCTTAAAAAATTAAACAGCTGGTTAAACTAGTACTGTTTTTACAAAATTGTGCCATGTTATTTCTTTAAAAAGCTAAACTTGGTTAATACAAAAACATCAATGTAATTGTGGTGTTAATGTGTTCATATCTTCCAGGTATACAAGTCTGTAAGGTAGAAGCTTCAAAAGAGCATTGTATCAAGCTGGTGTTCTAAGGTTGTATGGTAATTCTAGGCTTAAAAGTAAAACATGTTGGAGATTTATGTCTGTCATTTGTGTTCTATAATTGGACTTCTTTTCAATAAGATATTTACAGTTCCATCATGCTTTCTACACTGAGATACAATCTAAATGTATTTTTAAGTTTATGAGAGCCTAAACTCTGAAGGTATTATTGTAAAACACAAAGGTAATTCCCATTCATTTCCATGTGAAAACTGTTTTCTTCTGGCTTCACAAAGGGGTGGCCTGAGGCAAAGACTTTCCTGATATTCAGGGCAACATAACAATAGGTAATCAAAAGGACCAAAGCAGGGTTTCTCCCCTTAGACTTTACTGGTCACATTGATATCTGAGTTTTCTGAGATGCTTGCCATTCCCTTCAGGTATCCAAAACATGGCCATGTCACAGAGCTTGGAAGGGGTCCATATCTTGGACACAAAACCATGAGCCTATTCTGGAGAGTGGCCAGAATTCAGGAAGAATACAGGAACGTAGGAAGATAGTAGGTGTTTCCCAGTGATAAGGCAAGCCACAGTCCATTCATGAATTGGGCAGGATGAATGTTGGGAAGTTTTCTCCTTGAAAGGACACACCCACTGAGACATTCTCTTTCTTAATGTCTACAACTACGGACACACTGGGATACACAGACATAGAAACACTCACCTTTTCAAAGGACTAACTAGAAACAGTTCACTAGAAACCAAACAAACCACCTTTTCTAACTATTCTCAGGACATGAGAAAAAACCACAAACCCACACCCACACGCACAAAGGCACCTCCTTCCCCATGTTCGTTTGGAGCTATCCAGAGTGTCCTCTAACTGGAGCACCATACTATGTTCCCCAGAAATGGCCTGTCCTGTCTCAGATCTGGTCTCCTTGGACAACTCTGTGAAGTTGTCAGGAGCCAGCAGTGAGCCTCTACATGCTTTCTCCGAAAGGGCCCCCCTTCAGAACTTTCCTGACATTTGGCCATCCTCACATAAGTAGGTACCACGAAAGACTGATTCTGTCCTTGGTAAATCCAAACAATTGGGATCACTGGGACTGGGGCTGGGACTGGGTCTGGGTGCCTGGCTTCCTGGAACCCAAATTCGGAGAGTTCCATCAACAAGGATGTAAAGTGAGGTTACTTCCTTCAGGAACTGAATGACGTCACTGCCTTGGCAACCACTTTTTCCTAACATTTGCTTCCTAGGGTCTCATAAGATGGAGGATGCCCCATCTTCCTGTGACACTTTCACAAGTTAGAATGGTTTAAAAACCATAGGCACCTGGGAACACCTGTCTGCACAGGCCTAGTTTGGTCAATCTTCCCTACATTAAGAAGAGAGAGGATGATTCAGACACATCCTTTCATCCTGACTGGGTTGTTTGCCATGGAAGAATACTTTTGCTCTCTCAGGTCTTTTATTGCTGCCTACATCTTCTCCAGGAATCATTTTTGCATGGACCTTTGATGTTCTCAGCAGTTGGAAGGTCCCCTACATTACTGTATTGTAAGATCAACTCTGTCCCTGCTCTTCTGTAAAGTGAGATTGAGGGAATTGTGTATAGTTAGGATTAATAACATGTTCGATTTGTATTAGGAATCATTCTGCTGGATGAATAATGGTATTGGAAACCTGCAATATTTATAAGAATATATAGGTGAATATAAGTATGAAAACAGAAATCTAGGTAAGATTTGAAGCGCTGAGAGGTATTGGGCCCTTGATTGGGATAATTAGCTTTGAATTACATTCTGCACTGAGGTCTGAGATAAATTGATATAGAATGGAATAAAACACTATACCTCAGATGATTGAATGTAGAAGAGAACATCCAGTCAAGAAGTGGTAGTCGGGAGGATTAGGAAGATACTAAGTTTTGGAAGAAGAGTGAGTCTAGGAGTTGGACCAAGACCTTTTTAGTAATAGGGTTTTTGTTAGAGAATGAATGTAAATGTCAGCAAATGTGAAGAATCAGTCACTATGATGAACTGGGCAAAATATGTAGGAAAATAGATATCAATAGTGACATTAAGAAATAATGCAAAGTATAAAGTGAGTGAGAGGATTAGACATTTTCAACATGGTTGAGGTTGAATATATAATCTTAGCATGAAACAAATATCTCCTCACCAATAGGATTGACATTTGAGAGCCTTAGGCATCCTGGACATGGATGTTTTTAGTAATTCTTACTCACATTCAATTTAGGCGTTGGTACAAACATAAGTGTGACCTTTGAATTTTTTATCCAGAATATTACTATGATAAAATATATATGTAGATCTGGTGACATGAGTATTTCTCCCACCATTAAAGGGAGCTATATTCTGAAAACTCATAAATTAGTATTTGGAATAAAAAAGTTGTACCCTGTGTCTATGAATATAGAGATAATGGATGAATAGTCCATACTGTGAATAAATAATATAACTGGTTTCAACTTTAGAAATTGGAATAAATTGATATCTGAAAATATACAGGAAATCTTATATTGATATACAATCATTCATTCCAACCAATTATACATCTAATGATAATATTAGTGTTATGGTTTATCATAAAGAGTGTGTGAGTTTTGCTTCAAAATAATTATGGAAATCAAATATAATGCGTTAGGAAGAAGTATCATGAAAAGACCAGTCAAAAAAAAAGGAGGAATACGTGTGATCTGAAGCAGGAAGTGATTGAAAGTGTACCAAATGCCTTTAAATTTGTGAAATGCGGATGAAATGTATTTTCTAAGTTGTCCATAAATTGAAGAAATAGTAATGTACCAGTGTTGAATAAAAATGAACATTAAAATACACAACATTTCCCATAGGAATCTACTTGCATTGATGTTAAACTGGGTCAGTTACTTTAGAACTATAAGGATTTGTATGCACCTTTCACTGAAGTGAGTGTTCAGTACTAGAAAAAAAATATGTACTTGAGGTGGATGAATATTTCTGAATATAATCTTGTGAAAATTTGATTATAAAACCACATACATGAACATGAATGAACTTAGGGAGTGTATAATAAGAGACATATATTTCATATTTTGAAAAATCTAGAGAGTGTAGATTTTTCACAAAACACACACAGAGATATTAAAAAGTAGCAATATATATGACAATCGAAATTCATCATGAAATACATATCATACACAGATCCAAAAATATTTATTTTACTGAACATGGATTTATGTACAATGTTGTTCAACTAGGAAGCTCACCCATAGGTTGACTTCTCAGTTCCAACAGCGTTTAGGAGGAGTGATCTCTTCTCACAATCTTTATCTGCCACGTCAGCCATCTCACAAGAATTTACGTGTGGTACCAGGTAGGATTCTATATGTGCATATAAAAATACATGTGCTAAATAGGCAACAGATAAAGGGAGACAGGAATTTACATATTTGATACCTTTCAAAACACATGGAGAAATATTTCAATTAAAAACTTACCAGATTTATAACACCTACACTTTATCATGCAAAAGGCAAGTCCAACAATACACCATGCCTCCTCTGAACTGCTTGTATTTCTATTCTGCTTGGGTTATTTTTCTCCATCATATTAGGATTAGTGGGCAGACTCTAGTAGGGTATGGGTTGGTGTCAGATTTCAGTAATTCGAATGGAAAATAGGAAAATGAATCCATTGTGTATGCAAATATGTGCTACAAAAAATCTACCCATTCTCATTCAGAACAATGCCTTGACATTACCTTCACCCCAAGTAAGACACAGTTAGAGGAGAAGAATTAGTAAATCAGTGAATACATATCTGGAATAGAAAATGCTCAGGAGATCACAACCTTGGGGGTTGTAGAGGAGTTTTCAAAAGTAAGGGACAGGATGAACACTCCACAATCGTGGAACTTTGTTGGCCTAAAGACTTCTTGAGAAACTGCCCCTGAGGTTGGGCACTTGAAATATATGTTGTTGTCAGGAGCTTTAGCTTCCTTTGTAGTGATACCATCAAAGATGGGTCTGCATTTATGTGACCTGGAGGACTTGGTTTCTTATTATCCAAAGAACATGAGGCAGCAGTGCTGTATTCTCTCTTTGTAGGTAAACTGTGGACACTGGGGGCTAGGTGTCTCCCTTTCTTGACTGTGAAGCCAATTGTTCCTCCTACAATTTTCGTGATGTTTCTTGTTTCTGCACTGGTATTTTGGTATTTGCTTCATGAAATACAAGGAGTTCAACTGGGAAACAGTGCTGGAGGGAGTTATGTCATGTGTAGAGGGTCAGGGTCTGCAGACGAATTCACCAACCAGCCTTCTATCCCACATAGCTTGGCCCCTTGTCCATAACAAACTGATTCTGATCATTGCCCTAAAACCTCTCCATATAACAAGATGCCTTTACATATAAGGGTCTGCTGGCTGCACCATGTCAGCCAAAATCCATTTGGAAGTCAATGGCAGAACCACATGGCCCCACCACAGATGTTTTATCATACACCTGCTCACCACAGCTCTGGGCCCACTTCTCAGCAGGCTACAACTTACTGGCATCTTTGTTCTACACAATTTTTAAGAAAACAAGTCAAACAAGGCACTGTCTGGTACACTCATGATCAGCAAGAAGACTTCCAAAGGTTCTCTAGTGACACCTGGTCATGGGAATTTCAAACATTTTATGGTATTTACTGAGCCATTTTTCAAGGATGACGTTGGAGGCACTGTGGGTTACAATTCATTCAGAAACCATTAAATGTTGAGGAAGCTCATTTCAATGAAAGCTCTACAGAACTCTCACAGGTAAGGCTTCCAAAAGAGTGGCCAAAAGACACATATATTTCATATTTAGTAAAATCTGGACAGTGTGTGTGTATACACACACACACACACACACACACACACACACACAGAGAGAGAGAGACATTAAAAACTAGCAATATATATGCCAATCGAAATTAATCCTGAAATATATATCATCCACGTATCCAAAAGTATTCATTCATTTTACTGAACATGGATTTATGTATAAGTTGTTCAACTAGGAAGCCCACCCATAGGTTGAATTTTCAGTTCCAACAGCATTTAGGAGGAGTGATCTCTTCTCACAATTTGTATCTGCCAAGTCAGCCACCTCACAAGAAAATACGTGTGATACAAGGTATGATTCTATATGTGCATTTAAAAATACATGTACTGAATAGGATACAGAGAAATGGGGGAGACAGGAATTCACATATTTGATAAGTGTAAAAACACATGGAGAACTCTTTCAACAAAAAATTGACTAGATTTATAACTCCTACGCTATATAATAGAAAAGGCAAGTTCAACTATACAACACGACTCTTTGATTTGCTTGTATTTCTATTATGTTTGGGTTATTTTTCTCCATCATGTTAGGATTAGTAGTCAGAGTCTAGTAGGGTATGGGATAGTATCAGGGATTGAGTATTTCGAATGGAAAATTGGAAAATGAATCCAATGTGTATGCAAATATGTGCTACACAAAAATCTTCCCACTCTCATCCAGAACAATGCCTTGATATTACCTTCGCCCCAAATACCACATTTAGAGGAGATGAGTTAGAAAATCTGTGAATACATATCTGGAATTGAATATGCTCCGGAGTTCACAACCTTAGAGGTGGAAGAGGAGTTTCCAAAAGTAAGTGACATGGTAAACACTCCACAAACATGGAGCTCTGCTGGCCCAAAGACTTCTGGAGAAAATGCCTCTGAGGTTGGGCACTTGAAATATACGTTGTCAGGAGATTTAGCTTCCTTTGTAGTGAGACCATCAAAGCTGTGTCTACATCTATGTGACCTGGAGATCATGGTATCTTATTTTCCAATGAACATGAGGCAGCAGTGCTGAATTCTCTCTTTGTAGGTCAACTGTGGCCACTGGTGTCTAAGTGTCTCCTCGTGTGGACTGTGAAGCCATTTGGTCATCCTCCAATTTTCATGGTTTTTCTTCCTGATGCACTGGGAGTTCGGTAATTGCTTCACGAAATACAAGGAGTTCAACTGGGACACAGTGCTGGATGGAGTTTTGTCACATGTGGTGGGACAGGGTCTGTAGGATTATGCACCAACCAGGCTTCTGTCCAACATAGCTTGCCCCCTTTGCCAAAGCAACCTGATTCTGAACATTGCCCTGAAACCTATCCATACAACATGATGCCTTTACATATAAGGGTCTGCTGACTGCACAATGTTAGTCGAAGTCATTTGGAAGCCAATGGTAGATCCACATGAAACTACCATAGCTGTTTTATTTCACACCTGGCCACCTTTGTTCTAGGCCCACTACTCAGCAGGGTCCAACTAACTGGCATCTCTGATCTTCACAATTTTCGTGAAACCCAGTCAATCAAGGCACTGTCTGGTACACTTATGATCAGCAACAGGATATCCAATGGTTCTCCAGTGCCACCTGGCCATGGGAATTACAAAAAGTTCATGTTATATATTGAGCCATATTTCAAGAATGAAGTTGGAGGCACTGAGTTTTTCAATTAATTCAATAACCATCAAATGGTGAGGAAGCTAATTTCAATGAAAGCTCTGGAGGACTATCACAGGAGAGGCTTCACAAAGAGTGGCCAAAAGTTCACATGAACCCAGGCCCATTGAGGTCTACAATGTGAAGTCCATGTGTGTTTTGACTCTCAACTATGGCTGTCAAATCTTTCACAATAAAATCATGTGATATCCTGGCTGAGATTCCCAGTGCTCTGTGGAAAGCCACTCTGGGCGTAGATCTCAGTTTCCAAGGGCCAATCTTATGTGTGGCCTCCTAATATGCCAACACAATTCATGGCAATACTTCTTTGAGGTCAATTCCAGAACTCAGTCTTTATGGGGAATCACACCAGAGTTCAAGCCCAGGTGGACCCAGTCATCTCTTCCTACCACCACACAAATGACCACAATTAAAACCAAAAAACTCCCACATTGCCCTCATCTTCTTATATATAGACACTCATCATAACCTCTGGCTGGAGGTTTCCTTGAGGGGTGCAGCCCAAGGCAGTGTACAAAATAAGCTCCCGTGCCCCTCATTTGCCTAAAGTCATGGTGGCCTGGACATGCTTCCTGTGAACCAGGAGTGATCAAATAGACCTGCCATTAATACTGCTCCGCTTCTCCAATTTGAGGCCTACTGACTGTGCGTTTTAGATTCTTTATGTGAATTAATGTCATGAGAAAACCCAAGCAACTATGAGCTAGCCTCTGTAGGATTTAAAGAATTCACTTGACCCAAAGGATCTCTATTCTCACTTAATTGAGATCAGGAACCTTACAGAGGAAGTCAAGAGACTCTATCCACAATGACTGTTCTTTTAGCCATTTTGGTTTTGGATGCACACATAGCAGGAGTTGGCCATCCATAAGGCAAGCGGCAGTCCATTCCTAAATTTGGTAGAATGAATGCTGGGGAGCTTTCTCATAGACAGGACACATCCACTGATGCATTATCTTTTCTAATGTCTACAACCACAGACAGTGAATTACAGACACAGAAACACTCACATTGTCAAAAGACTTACTAGAAATAGTTCACTCCAAACCAAACAAACCGCTTTTCCTACCTATTCTCAGAACATGAGACAAAACCCCAAACTCATACCCAAACCCACAAAGGCACCTCCTTCCCACAAGTAGGTCTGTGACTATTCGGAGTGTCCTCTGACTGGAGGGCCATACAATGTTCCTCCAAAATAGCCTGTCCTGTCTCAGATTTTGTGTCTTTGGCCAACTTTCTGAAGTTGTCAGGAGTCAGCGGTGAGGCACTACCTTCTTTCTCAGGAAAGGCCCCTCTTCAGAGCTTTTCTGCCATTTAGACATCCTAACATCAGTAGTTAGCAAGAAAGAATGACCCTGTCCTAGGGAAATCCAAAAAGTGAGAACACTGGGACTGGGACTAGGACTGGCACTGTTTAACTGGCTTCCTGGATCCCAAGATCAGAGAGTTCCATCACAAAGGAAGTGAGGTGAGGTCACTTCCTTCAGGAACAGAATGAATTCACTGCCTTGGCAACCATTTTGTCTTAACAGTTGCTTCCAAGGGTCCCATGAGATGGAGGCTGCCCCTGGTTCCTGTGACACATTCACAAGTTAGAATGGTATATCAACCATAGGCACCTGGGAACAACTCTCCACACAGGTCTCATTTGGTCCATCTTCTCTGCATTAAGAATAGAGAGGCTGATTCAGACACAACCCTTCATCCTGACCAGGTTGTTCGCCATGGAAGATGACTTTTGCGCAATCAGGTCCTTCAAAGCTGCCTACATCTTCTTCAGGGATCATTTTTGCATGGATCTTTGAGGTTCTCAGCAGATGGAAGATCCCCTACATTCCTGGATTGTAAGACCAACTCTGTCCCTGCTCCTCTGAAAAGTTAGATTGAGGTAACAGTATATGGTTAGGGTTGATAACATGTTCGATTTGGGTTAGGAATCATTCTGCTGCATGAATAATGGTATTGGGGGATGCCACCGAGGACTCGAGAAATCGAGGAACAATTGTCTCCTCGACTCAGTGATTTTTTGTTTCAGATTCGGTATTGCCAGCCCATAGGGTTTTGCCTGCTATGCAGTCCTGGTCTCAGTTTTGGACGTCCATTGCCTGTCTTTATTGTCTTGTCTTGTCTGTGTTGTGTGTTGTTGCATTCACTGTGTATCTTTCAATATGGGAAAGAGCACTTCAATGTCTCTGTCCCTGACCCTTGATCACTGGACCAAAGTTCGCTTAAGGGCTCAGAATCTTTCTTTTTCAGTAAAACTCCAGACTTGCCAGACTGTCTGTGCCTCAGAATGTTTCACCTTTCAAGTCGGATTGCCCCTAGAAGCATCTTTCTTCTTCCCACTAATTTAAAAAGTCAGAGATATTGTCTTTCAGCTGCGCACACATAGCCATCCTGATCAACAGCCATGTATCTTAACTTTGCAGGACCTCTGCAAGTCTCCTCCTCCATGCGTGAAGCCTTTCCTTGTCCCTTTCCCTGCTCGTACTGCTTCCCCCATGATCTCTCAAACCCTCTGCTTCTCCTCCTCCACCACCCTCTGTTCTCCCTGAGTCACAAGGTTTGACTCTACTGGACTCTCATCCCCCTCCTTATACCCTGCCCTCATCCCCCAACCACCAACCCCCTCTAAGTTATTCCCCTGCAGCTGACTCAGCCTCTCCGCCATTGGAGGAAGCTAAGCTGGCCCTACGCCCTCCAGATAACTCCCCCACAGTACACACAGCCCCACATCCCCAGGAGGAAGCTGGCCCGGCTAAGGGAACTCGCTGTCTTCGAATGATTGAAAACCCTGGAATTCCCGTGATGCTTTCAGAACATGAGAGAAAACCACAAACTCACACCCACACCCACAAAGACACCTCCTTCACACAAGTAGGTCTGTGACTATCCGGAGTGTCCTGTGACTGGAGGGCCATACAATGTTCCCCCAAAATGGCCTGTGTGTCTCAGATCTTGTGTCTTTGGTCACCTCTCTGAAGTTGTCAGGAGCCAGCAGTGAGGCACTACCTTCTTTCTCTGGAAAGGCCCTTCTTCAGAGCTTTCCTGTTATTTGGCCATCCTAACATCAGTAGTTAGCAGGAAAGAATGACTCTGTCCTCGGGAAATCCAAAAAGTGAAAACACTGAGACTGGGACTAGGACTGGCACTGTTTAAGTGGCTTCCTGGATCCCAAGTTCAGAGAGTTCCATCACCAAGGAAGTGAGGTTAGGTCACTTCCTTCAGGAACAGAATGATTTCACTGCCTTGGCCACCATTTTGTCCTATCAGTTGCTTCCAAGTATCCCATGAGATGGAGGCCATGCGTGTTTTGAATCTTAATTATGGCTGCCAAGTCTTTAAGAATAAAAGCATATAATATCCTGGCTGAGATTCCCAGTGTCCTGTGGAAAGCCACCCTCGAACTAGATCTCAGTTTCCTAGGGCGACTCTCATGCGTGGCCTCTTAAATCCCAACACAATTCATGCCAATACTCCTCTGAGGTCAGTTCCAGAACTCAGTCTCTAAGGGGAATCACAGCAAGTTCAAGCCCAGGTGGACCCAGTCATCTCTTCCAACTGCCACACAAATGACCACAAATAAAATCAAAACACTCCCACATGGCCCTCATGTTCTGCCATATAGACACTCATCATAAACTCTGGCTGGAGGTTTACATGAGGGGCGCAGCCGAAGTCAGTATCCAAAATAAGCTCCCCAGCCCCTCATTTGCCTAAAGTCTGGGTGGCCGGGACACCCTTCTTGTGAACCAGGAATGATCAAATAGGCCTGCCGTTAATACTGCTCTGCTTCTCCAAATTGAGGACTACCTACCTTGGGGATTAGATTGTTAATGTCAATTGGTGTCATGAGAAAGCCCTAGCAGCTATGGGCTGGCCTCTGCAGGGCTTGGAAGAACTCATTTGACCCAAAGATTCCTATTCTCACTTGATGGAAGTCAGGAACCTTACAGAGGAATGCGAGATACTTCACCCACAGTGACTGCTCTTTTGGCCATTTTGGTTTTGGATGCGCACATAAAATCTTTCTTTAGATCCATCAGGTGCTGAGAATCTAAGCCATAGCCTCACATAGGCCAAGAGGCTGATTCAGACACATCCCTCTCCAAAGCAATTAAGCAAAGAGCCACAGATGTTGCCCATTCATTTCCATTTGAAAACTCTTTCTTCAGGCTTTCTAAAGGGTTGGCCTGAGGCAAAGACCTTACTGAAATTCAGGGCAACAGAACAATAGGTAATTAGAAGGAACAAACCAGGGTTTCTTCACTGAGAAATGTAAAATCCATTGGTGTGCCACTACCTGCTTTCTCAGGAAAGGCCCCTATTCAGAGCATCCCTGGCATTTGGCCATCCTCACATCTGTAGGTACCAAGATAGCTTGACTCTGTCCTTGGTAAATCCAACAAGTGAGACCAATTGGAGTGGAACTGGGACTGGCTCTGTGTGCCTGGCTTCCTGGATCCCACATTCCATCACCAAGGAAGTGAGGTCAGGTCACTTCCTTCAGGAACTGAATGAGGTCACTGCCTTGGCAACCATTTTGTCCTAACAGTTGCTTCCAAGGGTTCCTTTAGATGGAGGCTGCCTCTGCTTACTGTGACACATTCACAAGTTAGAATGGTATATCAACCATAGGCACCCGGGAACAGCTTTCCACACAGGTCTCATTTTTCCATCTTTTCTACATTAAGAATAGAGAGGCTGATTCAGACACAACCCTTCATCATGACCAGGTTGTTCGCCATGGAAGATGACTTTTTCTCAATCCGGTCCTTCAGAGGTGCCTACATCTTCTTCAGGGATCATTACTGCATATACCTTTGAGGTTCTCAGCACGTGGAAGATCCCCTACATCCCTGTATTGTAAGACCAACTCTGTCCCTGCTCTTCTCTAAAGTTAGATTGAGGTAACAGTGTATGGTTAGGATTGATAACATATTCGATTCGAGGTTAGGAATCATTCTGCTGAATGAATAATGGTATTGGGAACCTGCAATATGTATAAGAATGTACAGGGGAAATATATGTATGAAAACAGAAATCTAAGTAACATTTGAAGCCCAGAAAAACATTGGGCCCTTGATTGGGATACTTAGCTTTGAATAAATCGATATACAATGACATAGAACCTTGTACCTTGGATAATTGAATGTAGAAGAGAACATCCAGTAAAAAAGGATAGTCGGTAGTGAAAGGTTATTAAAATAGTTAATTGTCACTTCCTGTTTTTCTGTATGCTTAACAAAACACTGTTGAATTCTTGAGAACTGTTTGCTAATCTTGTTCCCAGAATGTACTGTCCCCAACTGCCAAACTCTAGAATATGCTCCCTCACCAGGTTGCATGTAAACCGCCCACTCGCCCTTACCCATCAGTATACTTCCTCCCTGCCCTCTCAAGGAAAGTAAATAATCCCTGCTTAAACTGTTGTCAGGGCTCTCTGCTCTATTCAAGTGAGCTCTGAGCCCCAGCATGCTGGACCCCAAATAAACCCTTTGCTGTTGCATGAGACAGTCTCTTGGTGGTCTCTTCCTCTGACACTCGCCGGACCTTTACATATTGACGTTCCTCCGAGTTCCGTCACTGGCGGACGAGAGACCCCCAAAGGGCTCCTCTCGGAGCAAGTAAGGCACCTCTTTCTGGATTCAGGATTCATGTTAGGGCTTGGCAATATCGCTTGCGATGAAGAGCCTGAGTTCTCTCCGACTTTGGCTGAGAGACCTCTCACAGAGACACAGGGCACCTCCCTGGGGGACGCCGCAGAGGACTCAGGAAATCAAGGAACAATTGTCTCCTCGATTCAGTGATATTTTGTTTCGGATTCGGTATTGCCATTCCATCGGGTTTTGCTGTCTACTGATTCCTGGTCTCAGTGATGTACGTCCATTGCCTGTCTTTATGGTCTTGTTATATCTGTGTCGTGTGTCGTTGCATTTAGTTTGTGTATCGTTCATCATGGGACAGAGCACTTCAATGCCTCTGTCCCTGACCCTTGATCACTGGACCAAAATTCGCTTAAGGGCTCAGAATCTTTCTTTTTTTAGTAAAACGCTAGACCTGGCAGACTCTCTGTGCCTCAGAATGGCCCACCTTTAGAGTCGTATGGCCCCTAGAAGGATCTTTCTACTTACCACTAATTTAAGAAGTCAGAGATATTGTCTTTCAGCAGGGGCCACATAGTCATCCAGATCAACAGCCATATATCTTAACTTTTCAGGACCTCTGCAAATCTCCTCCTCCATGGGTGAAGCCTTTTTTTGCCCTTGCCTCTGCTCCTACTCCTTCCCCCATGATCTCTCAAACCCTCTACTCCTCCTCCTCCTGCAAACTCTGTTCTTCCTGAGTCACAAGATTTGACTCTACTGGACTCTTCTCCCCCTCCTTATCCGCTGCACTCGTCCTCTAACCCACAACACCCTTTAAGTGATTCCCGTGCTGCTGACTCAGCCTCTCTACCATTGGAGGAAGCTAAGCGGGTAATAGGGTCTGATAATGAACCCGTGTTCATGGTCCAGGTAAGTCAGGGGTTAGCCAGGAAACAGGGGATTAATTGGAAGTTATATTGTGCTTATAGACCCCAGAGTTCAGGACAGGTAGAAAGAATGAATAGAACCACTAAAGAGATTTAACGAAATTAAGCATAGAGACCAACATAAAAGATTGTATTATGCTCTTGCCTTATGCAATGTTTCATGCAAGAAATACTCCCTCTCTTTCTTTGAGTAACCGTACCCCCTGTGAAATTCTCTATGGTGGCCCTCCTCCAATAAGGGACCTAATCCCAACTCTAAGACCTAACCATCACTTTTATACCCCCTTGCTTGACAGACTTAAAGCTCTTAAAAGAACTCAGTGATACCTGTGAAAAAAGCTGGCCACTGCCTACCAAACTGGAAATGAGGGGACTCCACATCGATATCAAATAAGAGGGTTCATCTACTTAAGACGACATCAGGTGTCATCCCCGGAACCCCGCTGGAAAGGACCATACCAGGTGCTACTTATAACACCTACAGTGGTAAAGGTAGACAGAATCACTTCCTGGATCCATGCCTCTCATCCCAAGCCTGCGCCCTGTCCAGACTCTGGCTGGAAACTGGAAAAGACTGGTAATACTTTCAAATTGCATATTCGCCATGTGGATAAGGTTATAGACTCTCCCCTTGGCCACAAGTAGTCTTAACCCTCATCAGCCCATTCAGCAGCGATGGCTGATCACAAATTCTACTGGAAAAGAAGTATAATCAATCTCACAAAGAGTCAACTTAGGGACCTGGTGGCCATCTCTCTACCCAGACATTTGTCAGCTGGCTATATGTCATTCCTATTGAGATAACCCTGATGAAGAGGATCCCAATAAAATTCCATTAAATCCCTTCTGTATCATAGATAATGGAAACAAACATTATGGATGTAGGGACACGCAAACCAGATGCAGGTTGGCTAGGCTAGATTACTATGGTTGCCTGGCAGACTATCAAAAACACAAAACGTCACGGATGGTGGGGAAAAAGCCGACTTCTTCTGTATGTCATCGGGATGTGAGCATACAGGGGCTGCCTGATGGAATCCAAACTCCTCATCAAACTCAGTACACAGCATTGGCCATAGTACCAATTAGATAACCAAAACCGATGGCCCCCAGAGGGGTCTCTAGATCCTCAAATTCTGGGTGACCTTTTTAACTTCTGCAAGTGCTCAAAAGTGTGAAAGGAGATTCCCCTATGTGGAAGCCTTTTCCCTCCTTCACTCACATCCTGAACTATGCTTCTCCAATAGATCCTCACTCTCAGCCTTCTGCTCCAGACTCTCTGCTGTCACTCCCACCTCAGAAACCTGATTTCTCTCCTCGAATTACTAGATCAAAACCCCCTAACTTCGCCGGTTCTCAGGTAGCAGGTACTAAGGCACCCCTGTACCCACTCACTCCTCTCTTCTCCTGTCAGTGCCTGCACCGGGTCCCACCAGGACCTCTTACTAGCTAACCCAAAGCTCAAACCAGCTGAGGAGAGCCCTCAGACCCCTATCCAAGATGTAATAAAAATGGCCTTTAAAGTTGCTTTGTCATCACTGAAAACAGTTTACTAAGAATTTGAAGTGTCTCACAGGGTTTTGGGATACTCACTCCCATCTTCCCCTCTACTCTACCTGTTCTACTGCTCATGTTTTTGTTGCTAAGAAATCCAAAACCCCTTTCCCATTATTCTTTTACATCTCTCCTTCCTCATTCTCAGATCCTCGGAGCTGCTCTCAGCCCCACCTTCCCCGTGTTTCCCCTCTGTGCCAGGCCCACAGAAAAGTATTAACTGACCTTCTCCAGAAGTCTTCACCATGGCTGACTTTAGAACTTTCAGCAAAAGGCTCCATATAAAAGAGTTCAATGTAGATAAACTTTCACTTTTTGTATTGCCCTATTCTACTTGGCCACTGGCTAAAAAACTCAGCACTTCTAAGCTAGACAACCCCTTACTAGTTTTTCCCAAAATATGTGAACAATGCCTCTGGCCTTGAGCTGGCGCTTCACAGAGATGCCTACATTTGTAAGATTAAGAAGTTACCAACTAGGCTCCTTGGTAACAGCTGGCAGGGGGGAAAAAGAAAGGGAAGAAAAAGCTCTCACCCTGCCAGGCGTCCTTTAAAAGTAAACTTGCACAGAATAGAGAAAAAAACAGAAACAAAATTTGCTTTTTGTTAACTTCTGCAAACTGTGAACTTCTGAGCCCCTTCCCTTACATGTTGGGTACAAAATTCTGAAACTATCTAAACTTGGGGTTCAGGGGATGAATTGATTACAACAGAAGCAATGCCCTCTGAATCCGGTTGCACCCAATTAGGACTGTTTCCCTGTTTTTGGTGCTATCTTAGGTTGCCTTGCCTCGTCCGTCCCTACAACAGTATTATTCTATATACTTAAATATTGTTTATGTTTTCATGAAATGGTCAACAGATATGATTAATTATGTAATGGTGCAGATGTTTCCCAGAGTGCACTATCATAACACAGGTTCATTTGAAATCAAATAGGGGGGGCATAGAACCCGGTTCCCCTGGGAACATATACCCTCACTTTAGCCATCCTATTAGGAATAGGAGTTGCTGCAGGGGTGGGCACAGGAACCACTGCCTGGTCCATGGGACACAACAAATGACCCAATTAGAAGCAGCAATAGACCAAAACTAAGATATTAGAAACCTCCATCAGAGCTTTGCAGGAATCTTTTACCTGTCTCTCTGAACTTATTTTACAGAACAGTCGAGGGTTGGACCTCCACTTCATGAGAGAAGGAGGCCTTTGTGCTGCATTGAGGGAAGAATGTTGTTTCTATGCCGACAATACTGGAGTTGTAAAAAAATCTATGAGTAAATTAAAAAGACAACTTGAAGAGAAACAACCAGAGATAGAGGCCCAAAAATGGTTGTTTGAGTCTTGGTTCACACAGTCTTCATGGTTAACTATGCTTTTATCAACCCTGGCCAGTCCAATAATACTCTTCATATTGTTGCTAACTATAAAACCATGTTTGTAATTTCTTTTCTCCAAGCTCAAATTGGACAAGTTAAACTTATGGCAATACCCCACTAGCAGACATAGAATGTACACCCAAAAATGATCACTTTTATGACTAAAAGTAGCCAGAAGAAGAAGTGGAGAATAAAAGGTTAATAAAATTAGTACTTGTCACTTCCTGTTTTTCTGTATGCTTAACAAAACACTGTTGAAATATTGACAACTGTTTGCTAATCTTGTTCCCAGAATGTGCTGTCCCCAACTGCCAAATTGTAGAATGTACTCCCTCACCAGTTGCATGAAAACTGCCCACTCGCCCTGACCCATCAATAAACTTTCCTCCCTGCCCTCTCCAAGGAAAGTATATAAGATTTGCTTAAGCTGTTCTCAGGGCTCTCTGCTCTATTCAAGTGAGCACTGAGGCCCAGCATGCTGGACCCCCAATAAACCCTTAGCTGTTGCATGAGACAGTCTCTTGGTGGTATCTTCCTCTGCCGCTCACCCGACATTTATTGGATGATTGAATGTAGAAGAGAACATCCTGTCAAAAAGGTATAGTTCGTAGGATTAGGAAGATAGTTGGTAGGTTTAGGAAGAAGCGTGAGTATAGGATTTGGAAAAAAAGTTCTTTAGCAATAGGGTTTCAGTTAGAGAGTGAAGTTAAATGTCAGCACACGTGAAGAGTCAGTCACAATGACAAACTGGACAAAATATGTAGGAAAGCAGATATCAATGGAAACATTACAAAATCAGGCAAAGTATAAAGTGATTGACAGGATTAGAGATTTTCAAGAGGGTTGAGTTTGAATATATAATCTTGGGAAGAAACAAATATGTAGTCACCAATAGGATTGACATTTGAGAGCACTAGGCAACCTAGACATGGAAGTTTTTAGTAATACATGTTCACTTTACATTGTGGCTTTGGTACAATCATAAGCATGACACTTGCATTTTGTGTCCAGAATATTACTGTGATTAAATGTATATTTAGATCAGGGGCCATGAGTATTTCTTCCACCATATCTGGGAGCAATATTTGAAGACGTATAAATTCATATTGGGGAAACAAAGAGGTGTACCCTGTGACTATGAATATAGAGATAATGCATGAGTAGACATTACTGTGAATATATAATGAAACTGGTTCCACTTTTAATAATGATTTGAATTGATATCTGAAAACTTATAAGAAATCTTATATTGATATACAATCATTCATTCCAACCTGTTACACAAATAATGGTAATATTAGGGTTATGGTTTATCATGAAGAATGTGTGAGTTTTGCTACAAAAGTGATTATGGAAATCAAAAATAATATGTGTGGAAATAAGTTTCATGAAAAGACAAGCCAAGAAAGATGGAGGAATACATGTGTTCTGAAGCAGGAAGTCATTGAAAGTGAAAAAAATTGTCTATAAATTTTCTAACTTGTGCTTGAAATATATATATCCTATGATATGTATGAACTGAAGAAATAGTAATGTACCAGTGTTGAATAAAAATGAATGTTAAACTACACATCATGTCCCATCAGAATCTACTTGCATTGATGTTAAACTTACTGTAGAAATATTAGGATTTGTAGGCACCATTCACTGAAATTAGTTTTCAGTAATAGGAAACAAATATGTATTTCAGGTGGATGAATATTTCTGAGAATAATTTTGTGAAAAGTTGATTATATATCCACATACAAGAATATGAATGAATTTAGGGAGTGTATAGTAAAACCCATTTTTCATAATTTGAAAAATCTGGAGAGTATTTTATATATATATATATATATATATATATATATATATATATATATATATGCAGAGAGACATTAAAAATAGCAATATATATTCCAATGGACAATCACCATGAAATATACATCATCCACAGATGCAAAAATATTCATTTTGCTGAACATGGATTTATGTATAATGTTGTTAAACCAGGAAGCTCACCCATAGTTTGAATATTCAGTTCAAACAGCATTTAGGTGGAGTGATCTCTTCTCACAATTTGTACTTGCAAAGTCAGCCAGCTGAAAAGAATGTACATGTGATACCAGGTAGGATTCTATATGTGCATATAAAATTGCATGTGCTTAACAGGCTACAGAGAAATGGAGACAGGAATTCACATATTTTTTAACTTTACATACACATGGTGAACTATTTCAACAAATAATTGACTAGATTTATAACTCCTACCCTATATAACACCAAAGGCAAGTGCAAAAATACAACATGCCTCCTCTGAACTGCTTGCATTTCTATTCTGTTTTGGTTAATTTTCTCCATCATATTAGAATTAGTAGTCAGAGACTATTAGGTAATGGGTTTGTGTCAGGGTTTCAGTATTTAGAATGGAAAATTGGAAAATGAATCCAACGTGTATGTTAATATGTGCTACCAAAAATCTTCCCACTCTCATCCAGAACAACGCCTTGACATTACCATCAATCCCAAGTAAGACACAATTAGAGAAAAGTCAGAAAATCTGTGAATATATTTATGGAATGGAAAATGCTGAGGATTTCACAACCTTGGAGGTGGTAGAGGAGTCTCCAAAAGTAAGGGACAGGGTAAACACTCCACAAACATGGAGTGCTGCTGGCCTAAAGTCTTCTAGAGAAACTGCATCTGAGGGTGGGTACTTGAAATATATGTTGTTGTCAGGAGCTTTAGCTTCCTTTGTAGTGAGACCAACAAAGCTGTGTCTGCATCTATGTGACCTGGAGGACATGGTATGTTATTTTCCAATGAACCTGAGGCAGCAGTGCTGAATTCTCTCTTTGTGGCCAGTGGGGGCTAAGTGTTTCCCCGTGTGGACTATGAAGCCATTTGGTCATCCTCCACTTTTCCTGGTTTTTTTTTTTTTTTGCTGCTGCACTGGGAGTTAAGTATTTTCTTCATGAAATACAAGGAGTTCAACTGGCACACAGTGCTGGAGGGAGTTCTGTCACTTGTGGTGGATCAGGGTATGCAGGAGAAAGCACAAACCAGGCTTCTATCTCACATAGCAACCTGAACCACCTTGAACATAGCAACCTGATTCTGAACATTGCCCTGAAAACTCTCCATATAACAAGATGCCTTTGCAATGAAGGGTCTGCTAGCTGCACCATGTCAGTCAAAAGCCATTTGGAAGCCAATGGCGGATCCACATGGCCCCACCACAGATGTTTTACCACACTCCTGCCCACCAATTCTCTAGGCCCACTAGTCAACAGGCTCCAAGTTACTGACATCTCTCTTCTTCACCATTTTCATGAAACCCAGTCAATCTAGGCACTGTCTGGTATACTCATGATCAGAAACAGGACATCCAAAGTTTCTCCAGTGCCACCTGGGTATGGGAATTTCAAAAATTTCAAGGTATTTATCTAACCATTTTTCAAGGATGAAGTTGGAGGCACTGTGGGTTTCAATTCATTCAGGAACCATTAAATGGTGAGGAATCTCATTTCAATGAAATCTCTGGAGAACTCTCACAGGCAAGGCTTCCCAAAGAGTTCCCAAAGGTCACATGAAGCCAGGCACATTGAGGTCTACTATGTGAGGTCGATGTGTGTTTTGGGGTGTGTTTAAGGCTGCCAAGTCTTTAAGAATAAAATCATATAATATCCTGGCAGAGATTCCCAGTGTCCTGTGGAAAGCTACCCTCGAACTAGATCTCAGTTTCCAAGGGCGACTCTCATGCGTGGCCTCTTAAATCCCAACACAATTCATGGCAATACTCCTCTGAGGTCAGTTCCAGAACTCAGTCTCTAAGGGGAATCAGAGCAAGCCCAGGTGGACGCAGTCATCTCTTCCAACTGCCACACAAATGACCACAAATAAAATCAAAACACTCCCACATGGCCCTCATGTTCTGCCATATAGACACTCATGATAAACTCTGGCTGGAGGTTTCCATGAGGGGCGCAGCCCAAGTCAGTATCCAAAATAAGCTCCCCAGGCCCTCATTTGCCTAACATCTAGGTGGCCTGGACACCCTACCTGTGAAACAGGAATGATCAAATAGGCCTGCCGTTAATACTGCTCTGCTTCTCCAAATTGAGGACTACCTACCGTGGGGATTAGATTCTGTATGTGAATTGGTGTCATGAGAAAACCCTAGCAGCTATGGGCTAGCCTCTGCAGGGCTTGGAAGAACTCATTTGACCCAAAGATCCCTAATCTCACTTGATGAAAGTCAGGAACCTTACAGAGAAATGCGAGATACTTCATCCACAGTGACTGCTCTTTTGGCCATTTTGGTTTTGGATGCGCACATGGGATCTTTCTTTAGATCCATCAGGTGCTGAGAATCTAAGCCACAGCCTCACACAGGGCCAAGAGGCTGATTCAGACACATCCCTTTCCAAAGAAATTAAGCAAAGAGCCACAGATGATGCCCATTCATTTTCTTTTTTTTTTAATTAATTTTTATTGTAGGTTGTTCAAAACAATACATAGTTCTTGATATATCATATTTCACACTTTGATTCAAGTGGGATATGAGCTCCCATATTTACCCCATATACAGATTGCAGAATCACTTCAGTTGCACAACCATTGATTTACATATTGCCATTCTGGAGCCCATTCATTTTCATTTGAAAACTTTTTCATCAGGCTTCATAAAGGGTTGGCCTGAGGCAAAGACCTTACTGACATTCAGGGCAACAGAACAATAGGTAATTAGAAGGCACAAACCAGGGTTTCTTCACTGAGACTTTTCAAAATCCAGTGGTGTGCCACTACCTGCTTTCTCAGAAAAGGCCCCTCTTCAGAGCTTTTCTTCCGTTTGGCCATCCTCACATCTCTAGGTACCAAGATAGCCTGACTCAGCCTTTGGTAAACCCAAACAAGTGAGACCACTGGGAGTGGAACTGGGACTGGCTCTGTGTGCCTGGCTTCCTGGATCCCACATTCCATCACCAAGGAAGTGAGGTCAGGTCACTTCCTTCAGGAACTGAATGAGGTCACTGCCTTGGCAACCACTTTGTCCTCACAGTTGCTTCCAAGGGTCCCATGAGATGGAGGCTTCCCCTACGTCCTGTGACACTTTCACAAGTTAGAATGGTATATCAACCATAGGCAACCGGAATCAGCTCTCCACACAGGCCTCCTTTGGTCCATCTTCTCTACATTAAGAAGAGAGAGGCTGATTCAGACACAACCCTTCATCCTGACCAGGTTGTTTGCCATGGAAGATGACTTTTGGTCTCTCAGGTCCTTCATAGCTGCCTACATCTTGGACCTTTGAGGTTCTCAGCAGGTAGAAGATCGCCTACATTCCAGTATTATAAGACCAACTCTGTCCCTGCTCTTCTGTAAAGTAAGATTGAGGGAACACTGTATGATTAGGGTTAATAACAGGTTCGATTTGGGTTAGGAATCATTTTGCTGGATGAATAATGGTATTGGGAACCTGCAATATTGATAAGAATATAGAGGTGAAATGTACTCATGAAAACAGAAGTCTAAGTAAGACTTGATGCCCAGAAGGGTATTGGGCCCTTGATTGGGTTACTTACCATTGAATTACGTTCTGCACAGATGTCTCAGATAAATCCATATACAATGGCATAGGACCTTGTACCTTGGATGACTAAATGTCGAAGAGAACATCCAGTCAAAAAGGGATAGTCGGTAGGATTAGGAAGATAGTAGGTAGGTTTAGGAAGTAGAGTGAGTGTAGGATTTGGAACACATGTTATTTAGCAATAGTTACAGAATGAATTTAAATGTCAGCACATGTGAAGAGTCAATCACAATGATGAACTTGGGAAAATATTTAGGTAAGCAGATATCAATAGAGACATTATGAAATGAAGCAAAGTATAAAGTGAGAGATAGGCTTAGATATTTTCAACAGGGTTGAGTTTGAATATATAATCTTAGGAAGAAACAAATATGTAGTCACCAATAGGTTTGTCATTTGAGAGCATTAGGCAACTTGGACATGGATGTTTTTAGTAATCTATGTTCACTTTCCATTTAGGCTTTGGTACAATAAAAAATGTGAACTTTGAATTTTGTGTCCAGAATATTTTTGTGATTAAATGTACATTTAGATCTGGTGACATGAGTATTTCTTCCACCATTTCTGGGAGCAATATTGACTGACTACTACTGACTGATAGGTATAGATTCTTTATGTGATTTGGAGTCATGAGAAAAACCCAAGCACCTCTTCAGGGTTTCAAGAACTCATTTGACCCAAAGGATCCCTATTCTCTCTTGATGGAGGTCAGGAACCTAACAGAGGAAGGAAAGAGACTTCATTCACAATTACTGAACTTTTTGCCATTTTGGTTTTGGATGCACACATGGAATCTTTCTTTAGATCCATCAGGTGCTGAGAATCTAAGTCACACAGGGCCAAGAGGCTGATTCAGACACATCCTGTTCCAAAGCAATTAAGCAAAGAGCCACAGGTGATGCTCATTCATTTCCATTTGAAAACTGTTTTGTTCAGGCTTCACAAAGGGGTGGCCTGAGGCAAAGACCTTCCTGACATTCAGGACAACAGAACAATAGGTAAGCAAAAGGTCCAAAGCAGGGTTTCTCCACTGAGACTTTCCTGGTCACACTGTCCCTGCTCTTCGGTAAAGTTAGATTGAGGGAATATTGTATGGTTAGAATTAATAGCACATTCGATTGGGGTTAGGAATCATTCTGCAGGATGAATAATGGTATCAGGAACCTGCAATATTTACAAGAATATATAGATGAAATATGAGTATGAAAACAAAAATCTACGTAAGATTTGAAGCCCAGAAGGACATTGGGCCCTTTAGTGGGTTACTTAGCTTTGAATTATGTTCTTCACAGATGTCTCAGATAAATCGATACACAATGGCATAATACCTTGTACGATGGATGACTGAATGTCGAAGAGAACATCCAGTCAAAAAGGGAAAGTCAGTAGAATGAGGAAGATAGTTGCTAGGTTTAGAAACAACAGTGAGTATAGAATTTGGACCAAAAGTTCTTTAGCAATAGCTTTTCAATAAGAGAGTGAATGTAAATGTCAGGACATGTGAAGAGTCAGTTACAATGATGAACTGGGGAAAACATGTAGGTTAGCAGATATCAATAGAGACATTAAAAATCAGGCAAAGTATAAAGTGAGGGATAGAATTAGACATTTTCAACAGGCTTGAGGTTGAATACATAATCTTAGGAAGAAACAAATATATAGCGACCAATAGGAATTACAT
Organism: Callospermophilus lateralis; assembly: GCF_048772815.1. Classification (NCBI taxonomy): domain Eukaryota; kingdom Metazoa; phylum Chordata; class Mammalia; order Rodentia; family Sciuridae; genus Callospermophilus; species Callospermophilus lateralis. Next base: position 495,324 of record NW_027516705.1, read on the forward strand.
TTGAGACAATTTGGCAACCTGGACATGGATGTTTTTAGTAATCCATGCTCACTTTTCATTAAGGCTTTGGTACAAACATAAGAGTGACCTTTGCTTTCTGTGTCCAGAGTATTACTGTGGTATAATGTATATGTAGATCAGGTGACATAAGTATTTCTTTCACCATTACTGGGAGCAATATTTTGAAGACATATAAATTCATATTGGGGGAACAAAGCGGTGTACTCTGTGTCAATGAATATAGAAATAATTCATGAATAGACCATACTGTGAATAAATAATAAAAATGATTCCAACATTAAATAATGAATTGATTTGATATCTGAAAATATACAGAAAATCTTTAATTGATATACATACATTCATTACAACCAGTTATACATCTAACAGTAATATGAGGGTTATGGTTTATCATGAAGAGTGTGTGAGTTTTGCTTCAAAAATGATTATGGAAATCGAAAATAATGTGTTTTGAAAGAAGTCTCATGAAAAGACCAGTCAAGAAACCTGGAGGAATATATGAGTTCTGAAGCAGGAGGTGATTGAAATTGAAACAAATGTCTATAAATTTGTGAACTTGTGCAAGAAATATATATGCTATGATGTGCATAAACTGAAGAAATATTAATATACCACTGTTTAATAAAAATGAACTGCAAAATACACATCATGTCCCATAGGAAACTGCATGCATTGATGTTAAACTGGGTATTACTGTAGAAATATTAGGATTTGTATGCACCATTCTCTCAAGTTAGTTTTCAGTACTAGGAAACAAATATGTATTTCAGGTGGATGTATATTTCTGAGAATAATCTTGTGAATAGTTGATCATAAATTCACATACATGAATATGAATGATTTTAAGGAATGTATAATAAGACTCATATATTTGATAATTAGAAAAATTTGGAGAGTGTGTGTATACACACACACACACACACACATATACATATATATACACACACACAGACACACACACAGAGAAATTAAAATCTAGCAATATATATGCCAATCGAAATTCATCATAAAATATATACCATCCACAGATGCAAAAATAATTATTTCACTAAAAATGTTTTTATGTATAATGGTGTTCTACTAGGAAGCTCACCCATAGGTTGAATTTTCAGTTCCAACAGCGTTTAGGAAGAGTGATCTCTTCTCATAACTTCTATTGGCCAAGTCACAAACCTCACTAAAACGTACGTGTGATAACAGGTAGGATTCTACATGTGCATATAAAAATACATGTGTTGAATAGGCTACAGAGAAAGGAGACAGGAATTTGTTGAGAGCCACATATGAAGGGGCCCCAGCAAACTTCCAGCTGGCAGCAAATTTCCAGCTGTTGGATGATTATTGGCTAACAGTGGCCCCAGCAACATCTAGCTCATTGGAGATTCTCATTGAACTGTTTCCCTGCCCTTTCAGACTGCAAGCTGATGATTGGCTCACAGCGGCCCCAGCAACATCTAGCTGATTGGCTCCTCTGTGGTGATGCTCATTGGACAGTTTCCCTGCCCTTTCAGATCACGGAGCTGTTCATTGGGGGACTTTTTTGGCTCCACCCACGCAACCCAACCAATCGGCCTCAAGAGCAGGAGAATTGTGGAAGGTGGAGAGGCTTGTGGGAGTGACAGAGACTTTATAAGGAAGCCAGTGGTGGCAGTTGGGCTCTGAGGGTTTTTCCTGAGGAGCTGTTTTGTATGGCGTGTGTTTTTCTAAAAATAAAGCTCATTTCTTTTGACAAGTGGCTCCTAACTCTTCCCAGCCAGACTGCAGCATTTCCTCGCTTGCACAGGGAACGACTGAGGGTAAGTGATAAGGTAAACTGCTCGCCCCTGAGGGCAGGGCAAGAGGATGGGTAGCCATTTTAAGATTCCTCTTTAGTTTTGCTTCACTTTTGTTTTAAGCTGCCTGTCCATGGAGATGATTGAGACGGAAGAAAAACCACTCACATATGAGGAAAAACTATTCACGTCTGAGGAACAGATAGGGAGAAAGTACGGACACACATGTCAGGAGGAAAGAAAGGCTATAATGACTTTTTGTTGTTCCCTTTTTATTTCAGTCTGTCTCTGTTTTGTTTGGAGTCATCCTGTTGGGTTTTATTATAGTAGAAATACGGGATCAGAAATTAGTAAAAAACAAACTGAAAGAGTGTTAAGTAAATTGTTAGAGGAAGGAGGTGTATCAGTAAAATCAAGAACAGTCAGGGCATACAGTGATAAAATACAAAAATGTACCCCATGGCCTTTTAAGGAGGAGTTGTTAAGTATATCATAATGGAACCATCATGGTGAAGATTTCAAAAGAGTAGAAAAGAACAGCCCAGGGACTCAGCCAGTTGGCACATTGCCATTGTGGACGTTCATATCTGCTTTGCTTAGTCCAAAGCATTCAGTTAAGACACAGATAGAGGAATAAAGCTTAGAGCAGAAAAAGCCATCAGGGGCAAAGTTACAAAAGGAGACTGCTACTAACATCTTTCTATCACCAGAGGGCATAAGTGTCCAACAACAGCGCCACCTCTACAGGAAACTGTTACTAACACCTTTCTATCACCAGAGGATGTAAATGTCCAACTAACAAGGCCACCTCCATATGCTGGGAGGCCCCCAACCCCCGCAGTTGATAGTTCGGTTCCTGAGACAGGATCTCAAGTATTTACATGCCCGGTATTTTAGGTAGGAGGGCAGAGAATTCACCTTGCTTTAAATTTTAAAATAGTGAAGCAGCTAAAAGAGGCTGTAACAACCTATGGTCCTCAAGCACCCTTCATTGTAAGCTTGGTCCAATCTATTAACAACTTAAATGTGATGCCAGTAGATTGGGCTAATATGTGTAAAGCTGTGCTAAAGGGAGGACAATACCTGTTATGGAAGGTTGCCAATGAGAAATTTTGCAAGGAGACGGCTAGGCGAAATGCAGCAGCTGGTTATCCTCAGAGAAATCTAGATATGTTGTTAGGAAAGGGACCTAATGAGGATCAGCAGCAACAAATTCCATATGATCATGGTATATACGAATTAATTGCTGTAGAAGTGGTTAGGGCATGGAAGACTTCACAAGGACTTGGAGGATTACAAGGTCAATTATCTAAGGTAATACAAGGAGCTAATGAATCTTATGCTGAATTTGTAGATAGGCTTATTAAAACAGCTACCAGAGTTTTTGGGAATACAGAACAAGCAATTCCATTAATAAAACAACTGGCTTATGACCAAGGGAATTGTTGGTGCAGAGATATCATTAGACCATGGAAACATGAAGATTTAAACACATATATTAAATTATGTAGAGACATTAATGAATAAGAGCAAGTCGTTGCAGCTACAGTAAAACAGGCTTTAGATGCCAGGCCAAGAACATGCTAGAATTGTGAAGAAAAGGACATTTTAAAAGGAATTGCCCCATAGGAGGAGGGTTTAACAAAACTAGGAATCAAAGGAGTAGAATACCGTGTATTTGCCCACGATGCCATAGAGGAAGACATTGGGCTAATGAATGTCATTCTCAAACAAACATAGAAGGTAATTCATTATCAAAAAATGAACAAAGACTAGGTGTTTATCCACAATATTATGGAGAAAGGCATCGGGCTCCACTGCCAAAAAATGGAGAGGTGGGCCCAATGCTCTGGGTCCCAAAACCACAAATATACGGAGCACTGGAGGAACCCAGCAACCCCATCAGGATAGTGCACAGGACACATTTTTTATCAGATCCCTCGTCAGACAAACCAGAGGGAGTACAGGGTTGGACATCAGCGCCTCCGCGAGATCAGTACTAATTCCAGAGATGAGAGTTCAAATAATTCCTACAGGGCTGAAAGTACCTCTTCCCAAAGGAACAGTAGGCTTATTATTAGGATGCAGCTCTTCTACTCTAAAGGGACTTAGGATAATTCCTTGGGTAATTGTTTCCGATTATGAAGGTGAAATAAAAATTATAGCCAGTTCTCCAAAGGATTTATCAGTAATTTCACCAGGAGATAGAATAGCACAGTTATTAACAATACTCAGCCTACATAATAAATTTTCTAGTCATTCTGTAGAAAGAGGTTCCATGGGATTAGACTACACAGGTGTAGATTGGGCTATGCTTTCTTTAAATTTAGATTCTCGCCCCATGCTAAAACTAAATATTCAAGGACATGAATTTAATGGGCTACTGGATACAGGTGCAAACTCTAGCATCATCTCTCATCAAGAATGGCCAAAACATTGGCCATTACAACAAGCCACTCAAATGCTTTGAGGCCTAGGAGTGGCGACTAATCCCCTTAAAGGTGCAATTGTATTAGATTGGAAGGATCCTGAAGGATGTGAAGGAACTATACAGCCATATGTATTGGATCATCTTCCCGTTAATTAATGGGGATGAGATGTCCTTGATCAATTAGGTTTGACATTAACAAATAAGGTCAACCAAAATGCACCCACTACTATGGCTAGACAAGGTTTTAGGAAAAGAAAAATATTAGAAAAACAAGAAGAAGGTATAGGAGCACCAACACAAATAGATCAAGGAACAGACAAAAATGTGTTGGATTTTCAGAAAGGGCCACTGAGACAATAAAAATTACTTGGAAATCAGAAAGACCAGTATGGGTTCCTCAATGGCCCCTGACTAAAGAAAAGATACAAGCAGCCCATGACCTGATCAAACAACAATTAGTGGAAGGACATATACAACCTTCTGTATCTCCCCATAATACTCCCATTTTTGTCACCAAAAAGAAATCTGGTAAATGGAGATTATTGCAAGATTTAAGGACCATTAATAATGAGATGGTTATTACGGGACCTGCTCAATCAGGGATTCCTCAATTGTCTGCTTTGCCAAGAACTTGGTATGTTTTAGTTATACATATTAAAGATTGTTTTTTTTTCATTTCCAATTCATCCTGAGGATAGTCCACGTTTTGCATTTACTATCCCTGCACTGAATCATGAAGCTCCTTATCAGAGGTAAGAGTGGAAACTACTCCCTCAAGGGATGGCTAACAGCCCAACTACATGTCAAATTTATGTTAACAAAGTAATCCTGCCATTTAGAAATCAAAATCCTTAACTACAAATATTTCACTATATGGATGATGTATCATTTGCACACAAAGCTAAAAACACATTGCTAGAATGTTATGCCACACTTACAAACTGATTAAAAAAATTATAATCTAGAGATAGCAATAGATAAAGTATAATTAAAATTTCCAATAAATTATTTAGGAGTTCTATTATCCTCAACCATGGTCAGTCCACCAAAAATTCAAATAGGAGTAGATCAACTCCAATCAACTAATGACTTTCAAAGTTATTAGGAGACATAAATTGGATAAGGCCTTAACTAATTATACCAACAGGAGAGTTGGGACCTTTATTTGATATCCTAAAAGGTCTATTAGATCCAAATTCACCCAGAATGTTAACACCTGAAGCAAGAAAGGCATTAAAAATCATTGAAACATAAATGGGAAATATGCATTTGGATAGAGTTGATATAATTTTGCCTTTATTATTTATTGTACTACCAACAAAAAAAAAGTATTTCTACAGGAGTATTTTGGCAAGAAGGTCCATTATTATGGATTCATTTATCTTATTCTTCTCACACTATTATTACTAGGTATCCTGAGACTGAGGGACAATTAATACTCATAGGAATAAAAGCAGCAAAGTGAGTGTGTGGAATTTCACCCAATAAAATTATTACTCCATATTCTTTGAATCAAATTGATAAATTAGCTAATGAGTTAAATACTTGTGCAGTAATCATGTGTAAATCAAATGTTTCATTTGATAACCACTTACCATCTAATCTTTTATTGTCTTTTTGGTCATCGCATCCTGTAATTTTTCCAAAAATGACAAGAAAACAAGTATCATGAATGCTCCAAGTATATTCACTGATGAGACAAATCATGGCACAGCAGCAATAGTTACACCTGATCAAACTTTTACATTTTTACTACCCAAACAATCAGCTCAAAAGGTAGAGCTTAATGCAGTATTACAAGCTTTTGTGATGTTTAAAGATTCTGTATTTAATTTATTTTCCCTTAGTCAGTATATAATTAATGCTATAGTATCCCTTGAAGATGCTGGTAGTATTTCCCCTTCTGCTACTGTTTTCTCTTTGCTTTCCAGTATACAATGTCTAATCTGGGACAGAAAAGATTCATTCTTTATAGGACATATCAGGGCACATACAGGATTGCCTGGAGCCCTTAGTTTTGGCAATGATTTAGCAGATTAAACTACACATGACTTACATACATATTTTCTCTACACTAGAAGAAGCTACAATTTTTCATAAAAAGTTTCATGTCAATGCTAATACTTTACAAAAGTGTTTTAAAATAACTAAGGAAAAAGATAGAAAAATAATAAAACAATGTCAAAATTGTGTGACCTTTTTACCACAAGTTAATCTTGGAGTCAATCCTAGAGGATTGATACCTAACCATATTTGGCAGATGAATGTCACACACTTGCCAGAATTTGGAAAATTAAAATATTTGCATGTTACAGTTGATACTTCTTCTAGATTTTTGATGGGCTCCCTTCATGCGGGGGAAAAAACTAAAGATGTTATAGCTCATTACTTACAAAATTTGCCACTTTGGACATTCCAAAACAGTTAAAAACAGATAATGCCCCTGATTATACTCCTACCTCTTTTAAACAATTTTTCTCATCATTTGGCATTACTCATATAACAGGAATCCCATACAATCCACAGGGACAATGCATAGTGAAAGAGCACATGAAACTATTAAAATGTACTTATTAAAGCAAAAAGACGCAATTGGGAAGGGGTATGAATTCCCCAAAGATAAACTTAAAATAACCCTTTTTACTCTAAACTTTTTAAATTTGAATTCATCAGGACTTAGTGCTGCGGAAAAGCATATGTGTCCAAAAAATGTGCATAAGTTCAAGGTACTTTGGAATAATATTCTAACAGGACAACAGAAATGTCCTGACCCAATTATTGTCTGGACTCGGGGGTCTTTTTCTGTGTTTCTACAGGGAGAACAGCAGCCGATTTAAATAACAGAGAGATTAACTAAGGTCCTGACCCAGAGATTGCCTGGAGTCGGGAGTCTCTTTATGTGTTTCCACAGGGAGAACAGCAGCCAAATTGGATTCCAGAGAGATTAACTAAAGTACTGACCCAGTGATTGTCTGGAGTCAGGGGTCTGTTTGTGTGTTTCCACAGGAAGAACAACAGCCGATTTGGATTTCAGAGAGATTAACTAAAGTGATTTCTATAGACCAAAATAAGATGATTTGGCTCAAATCCATAACAGCTGATATCCAAAACTTCAGTTTCACTATCCTTACATCTGTGACAGTACAGGGATGCTTTTTTCAATATCTATTTTATTATTCCCCTTTCCCGTATCATGAAGTTTTATTTGTTTTTTTTGAGCTCATTGAGACCTAGGTTAATGTTTTGCTGATCAGTTCTATATTTTGACTATAGAGTTTTTAAACATTGCACTGGTGATTTCACCTGTGAAAAGTTATAAGGCCTTTACTATTATGTTATGTGTTGTATGTATTATATTATGTGTGCACACTTGTGTTTTGTGTTATATGTTTGAATGTACGTATGTCCATATATCATATATGATGAGTGCTCATAAAAAAATGTATGCAAATATTTTTTTTTATTCACGTGATCTAAATGGTTTAATTTAAATTGAGTAAACAACTGTTGAGCATTGTTTTAATATGTGAACAAAAAAGGAAGTTAACAGACCTGTTTGTTTACTTCATCTTTTCATTTCATTATATTTAATAATTCTCTTCAAAATAATGTAAATTTTTAAGAAAATTATTTTCTTTTAGTGCCTTCTGGAATGTTAAATAATTTTCCTTTACCCATTATTGCCAGAATTTCTATCTTCATACCAGTGCCGTTGAAGTCAAAGATAAAACCAATCTACAGCTTCTGCAATAGCCATCCTTGAAATTCTTGCAGAACTTGTCAGGACTATGTATCACTTTTATGCATTGTGAACTCTCTCTTGGTGAAGCCACTTGTGGTAGTGTTGGGGTATATATGCTGACGCTATCAGCAGTGGTACAATATTTCCAAAAGTAGCCATCAATTGGCTTGGTGTGTCTTCCTTATTCTCACTTGATAGAGGTCAGAAACCTTACAGAGGAAGGGGAACGACTTCATCCACAATGACTGCTCTTTTAGCCATTTTGGTTTTGGATGCACACATGATATCTTTCTGTAGATCCATCCATCTAAGAATCTAAGCAACAGCCTCACACAGGGCCAAGAGGCTGATTCAGACACATCCCTTTCCAAAGCAATTAAGCAAAGAGCCACAGGTGATGCCCATTCATTTGCATTTGAAAACTGTTTTCTTCAGGTTTCACAAAGGGGTGGCATGTGGGAAAGACCTTCCTGACATTCAGGGCAACAGAACAATTGTTAAGCAAAAGGCACAAACAGGGTTTCTCCACTGAGACATTAGTAGTCACACTGATATCTGAGTTTTCTGAGATGCTCGCCATTCCCTTCAGCTATCCACTACATGGCCATGTCAGAGCTTGGAGGTGGCACATATCTTGGATACAAAACCATGAGCCTCTTCTGGAGAGTGGCCAGATTTCAGGAAGAAAACAGGAACTTAGGAAGATAGCAGGTGTTGCCCATCAATAAGGCAAGCTGCATTCCATTTATAAATTGGGCAGGATGAATGCTGGGAAGCTTTCTACTAGTCAGGACACATCCATTGATGCATTCTCTTTTCTAATATCTACAACCACGGACACAGTGGGGTACACAGACACAGAAACACTCGCATTGTCAAACGACTTACTAGAAACAGTTCACTCCAAACAAAACAAACCGCATTTCCTACCTATTCTCAGAACATGAGACAAAACCACAAACCCTCACCGACACCAACAAAGCCCCCTTCTTCCCCCAAGTAGGTCTGTGAATATCTGGAGTGTTCTCTGACTGTGGGGCATTCTAGGTTGCCCCGAAATGGCCTGTCCTGTCTCAGATCTGGTGTCCTTAACCAACTCTCTGAAGTTGTCAGGAGCCAGCGGTGAGTCACTACCTTCTTTCTCAGGAAAGGCCCCTCTTCAGAGCTTTCCTTCCATTTGGCCATGCAAACAGGATGGTCCAAAGTAGGTACCAAGAAAGACTGACTCTGTTATCTAGAATTCCAAAAATTGAGACCACTGGGACTGGGACATGGACTGGCACTGTTTGACTGGCTTTTTGTATCCCAAGATCAGAGAGTTTCTTCCCCAAGGAAGTGAGGTGAGGTTACTTCCATGAGGAACTGAATGAGTTCACTGCCTTGGCAACCACTTTGTACTAAGAGTTGCTTCCAAGGGTCCCATGAGATGGATGCTGTCCCTGCTTCCTGTGATACTTTCACAAGTTAGAATGGTATATCAACCATAGGCACCCGGGAACAGCTCTCCACACAGGTCTCATTTGGTCCATCTTCTCTACATTAACAATAGAAAGGCTGATTCAGATACAACCCTTCATCCTGACCAGGTTGTTTGCCATGGAAGATGAATTTTGCTGTCTCAGGTTTTTCAGAGGTGCCTATATCTTCTTCAGTGATAATTTCTGCATGGAGCTTCAGTTCCTGAAGGAAGTGACCTGACCTCACTTCCTTGGTGATGGAATGTGGGATCCAGGAAGCCAGGCACACAGAGCCAGTCCCAGTTCCACTCCAATTGGTCTCACTTGTTGGATTTACCAAGGACAGAGTCAAGCTATCTTGGTACCTACAGATGTGAGGATGGCCAAATGCCAGGGATGCTCTGAATAGGGGCCTTTCCTGAGAAAGCAGGTAGTGGCACACCAATGGATTTTACATTTCTCAGTGAAGAAACCCTGGTTTGTTCCTTCTAATTACCTATTGTTCTGTTGCCCTGAATTTCAGTAAGGTCTTTGCCTCAGGCCAACCCTTTAGAAAGCCTGAAGAAAGAGTTTTCAAATGGAAATGAATGGGCAACATCTGTGGCTCTTTGCTTAATTGCTTTGGAGAGGGATGTGTCTGAATCAACCTCTTGGCCTATGTGAGGCTATGGCTTAGATTCTCAGCACCTGATGGATCTAAAGAAAGATTTTATGTGCGCATCCAAAACCAAAATGGCCAAAAGAGCAGTCACTGTGGGTGAAGTATCTCGCATTCCTCTGTAAGGTTCCTGACTTCCATCAAGTGAGAATAGGAATCTTTGGGTCAAATGAGTTCTTCCAAGCCCTGCAGAGGCCAGCCCATAGCTGCTAGGGCTTTCTCATGACACCAATTGACATTAACAATCTAATCCCCAAGGTAGGTAGTCCTCAATTTGGAGAAGCAGAGCAGTATTAACGGCAGGCCTATTTGATCATTCCTGGTTCACAAGAAGGGTGTCCCGGCCACCCAGACTTTAGGCAAATGAGGGGCTGGGGAGCTTATTTTGGATACTGACTTGGGCTGCGCCCCTCATGTAAACCTCCAGCCAGAGTTTATGATGAGTGTCTATATGGCAGAACATGAGGGCCATGTGGGAGTGTTTTGATTTTATTTGTGGTCATTTGTGTGGCAGTTGGAAGAGATGACTGGGTCCACCTGGGCTTGAACTTGCTGTGATTCCCCTTAGAGACTGAGTTCTGGAACTGACCTCAGAGGAGTATTGCCATGAATTGTGTTGGGATTTAAGAGGCCACGCATGAGAGTCGCCCTAGGAAACTGAGATCTAGTTCGAGGGTGGCTTTCCACAGGACACTGGGAATCTCAGCCAGGATATTATATGCTTTTATTCTTAAAGACTTGGCAGCCATAATTAAGATTCAAAACACGCATGGCCTCCATCTCATGGGATTCTTGGAAGCAACTGATAGGACAAAATGGTGGCCAAGGCAGTGAAATCATTCTGTTCCTGAAGGAAGTGACCTAACCTCACTTCCTTGGTGATGGAACTCTCTGAACTTGGGATCCAGGAAGCCACTTAAACAGTGCCAGTCCTAGTCCCAGTCTCAGTGTTTTCACTTTTTGGATTTCCCGAGGACAGAGTCATTCTTTCCTGCTAACTACTGATGTTAGGATGGCCAAATAACAGGAAAGCTCTGAAGAAGGGCCTTTCCAGAGAAAGAAGGTAGTGCCTCACTGCTGGCTCCTGACAACTTCAGAGAGGTGACCAAAGACACAAGATCTGAGACACACAGGCCATTTTGGGGGAACATTGTATGGCCCTCCAGTCACAGGACACTCCGGATAGTCACAGACCTACTTGTGGGAAGGAGGTGTCTTTGTGGGTGTGGGTGTGAGTTTGTGGTTTTCTCTCATGTTCTGAAAGCATCATGGGAATTTCAGGGTTTTCAATCATTCGAAGCCAGCGAGTTCCCTTAGCCGGGCAAGCTTCCTCCTGGGGAGGTGGGGCTGTGTGTGCTGTGGGGGAGTTATCTGGAGGGCGTAGGGCCAGCTTAGCTTCCTCCAATGGCGGAGAGGCTGAGTCAGCTGCAGGGGAATAACTTAGAGGGGGTTGGTGGTTGGGGGATGAGGGCAGGGTATAAGGAGGGGGATGAGAGTCCAGTAGAGTCAAATCTTGTGACTCAGGGAGAACAGAGGGTGGTGGAGGAGGAGAAGCAGAGGGTTTGAGAGATCATGGGGGAAGCAGTACGAGCAGGGAAAGGGACAAGGAAAGGCTTCACGCATGGAGGAGGAGACTTGCAGAGGTCCTGCAAAGTTAAGATACATGGCTGTTGATCAGGATGGCTATGTGTGCGCAGCTGAAAGACAATATCTCTGACTTTTTAAATTAGTGGGAAGAAGAAAGATGCTTCTAGGGGCAATCCGACTTGAAAGGTGAAACATTCTGAGGCACAGACAGTCTGGCAAGTCTGGAGTTTTACTGAAAAAGAAAGATTCTGAGCCCTTAAGCGAACTTTGGTCCAGTGATCAAGGGTCAGGGACAGAGACATTGAAGTGCTCTTTCCCATATTGAAAGATACACAAACAGTGAATGCAACAACACACAACACAGACAAGACAAGACAATAAAGACAGGCAATGGACGTCCAAAACTGAGACCAGGACTGCATAGCAGGCAAAACCCTATGGGCTGGCAATACCGAATCTGAAACAAAAAATCACTGAGTCGAGGAGACAATTGTTCCTCGATTTCTCGAGTCCTCGGTGGCATCCCCCAATACCATTATTCATGCAGCAGAATGATTCCTAACCCAAATCGAACATGTTATCAACCCTAACCATATACTGTTACCTCAATCTAACTTTTCAGAAGAGCAGGGACAGAGTTGGTGTTACAATCCACGAATGTAGGGGATCTTCCATCTGCTGAGAACCTCAAAGATCCATGCAAAAATGATCCCTGAAGAAGATGTAGGCAGCTTTGAAGGACCTGATTGAGCAAAAGTCATCTTCCATGGCGAAGAACCTGGTCAGGATGAAGGGTTGTGTCTGAATCAGCCTCTCTATTCTTAATGTAGAGAAGATGGACCAAATGAGACCTGTGTGGAGAGTTGTTCCCAGGTGCCTATGGTTGATATACCATTCTAACTTGTGAATGTGTCACAGGAACCAGGGGCAGCCTCCATCTCATGGGACCCTTGGAAGCAACTGTTAAGACAAAATGGTTGCCAAGGCAGTGAACTCATTCTGTTCCTGAAGGAAGTGACCTCACCTCACTTCCTTTGTGATGGAACTCTCTGATCTTGGGATCCAGGAAGCCACTTAAACAGTGCCAGTCCTAGTCCCAGTCCCAGTGTTCTCACTTTTTGGATTTCCCTAGGACAGGGTCATTCTTTCTTGCTAACTACTGATGTTAGGATGTCTAAATGGCAGAAAAGCTCTGAAGAGGGGCCTTTCCTGAGAAAGAAGGTAGTGCCTCACCGCTGACTCCTGACAACTTCAGAAAGTTGGCCAAAGACACAAGATCTGAGACAGGACAGGCTATTTTGGAGGAACATTGTATGGCCCTCCAGTCAGAGGACACTCCGAATAGTCACAGACCTACTTGTGGGAAGGAGGTGCCTTTGTGGGTTTGGGTATGAGTTTGGGGTTTTGTCTCATGTTCTGAGAATAGGTAGGAAAGGCGTTTTGTTTGGTTTGGAGTGAACTATTTCTAGTAATGAATAATGGTATTGGGAACCTGCAATATGTATAAGAATATACAGGGGAAATATATGTATGAAAACAGAAATCTAAGTAACATTTGAAGCCCAGAAGGGCATTGGGTCCTTGATTGGGATACTTAGCTTTGAATAAATCGATATACAATGGCATAGGACCTTGTACCTTGGAAAATTGAATGTAGAAGAGAACATCCAGTCCAAAAGGATAGTCGGTAGTGAAAGGTTATTAAAATAGTTAATTGTCACTTCCTGTTTTTCTGTATGCTTAACAAAACACTTTTGAAATCTTGAGAACTGTTTGCTAATCTTGTTCCCAGAATGTACTGTCCCCAACTGCCAAACTGTAGAATTTGCTCCCTCACCAGGTTGCATGTAAACCGCCCACTCGCCCTTACCCATCAGTATACTTCCTCCCTGCCCTCTCAAGGAAAGTAAATAATCCCTGCTTAAACTGTTGTCAGGGCTCTCTGCTCTATTCAAGTGAGCTCTGAGCCCCAGCATGCTGGACCCCAAATAAACCCTTTGCTGTTGCATGAGATAGTCTCTTGGTGGTCTCTTCCTCTGACACTCGCCGGACCTTTACATATTGACGTTCCACCGAGTTCCGTCACTGGCGGACGAGAGACCCCAAAGGGCTCCTCTCGGGGCAAGTAAGGCACCTCTTTCTGGTTTCAGGATTCATGTTAGGGCTTGGCAATATTGCTTGCGATGAAGAGCCTGAGTTCTCTCCGACTTTGGCTGAGAGACCTCTCACAGAGATACAGGGCACCTCCCTGGGGGACGCCGCAGAGGATTCAGGAAATCAAGGAACAATTGTCTCCTCGATTCAGTGATATTTTGTTTCGGATTCGGTATTGCCATCCCATCGGGTTTTGCTGTCTACTGATTCCTGGTCTCAGTGATGTACGTCCATTGCCTGTCTTTATGGTCTTGTTATATCTGTGTCGTGTGTCGTTGCATTTAGTTTGTGTATCTTTCATCATGGGACAGAGCACTTCAATGCCTCTGTCCCTGACCCTTAATCACTGGACCAAAGTTCCCTTAAGAGTTCAGAATCTTTCTTTTTCAGTAAAACTCCGGACCGGCCAGAATCTCTGAGCCTCAGAATGTCCCACCTTTGGAGTCGGATGGCCACTAGAAAGATCTTTCTACTTCCCACTAATTTAAAAAATCAGAGATATTGTCTTTCAGCTGGGCCCACATAGCCATCCAGATCAACAGCCATATACCTTAAATTGGTAGGACCTCTGCAAATCTCCTCCTCCATGGGTGAAGCCTTTCCTTGCCCCTTCCCCTACTCCTATTGCTACCCCCACGATCTCTCAAACCCTCTGCTCATCCTCCTACTCCACCCTCTGTTCTCCCTGAGTCACAAGATTTGACTCTACTGGACTCTCCTCCCCCTCCTTATCCCCTCTCCTCTTCCCCCAACCACCAACACACTCTAAGTGATTCCCTTGCAGCTGACTCAGCCTCTTCGCCATTGGAGGAAGCTAAGCTGGCCCAGGGCCCTCCAGATAACTCCCCCGTGGCACACACAGACCTCCTCCCCTGGAGGAAGATGGCCCGGATAAAGGAACTCGCTGGCTGTGAATCATTGAAAACCCTGTAACTCCCGTGATGCTCCCCCTATGTCCCTACGGGCCAATGATTGACGACAACAATGGGGGAAAATTGCAAGCCTACCAGTATTGGCCTTTCTCCTCTTTAGACCTATATAACTGAAAAAATAACAATCCCCCTTTTTCCGAGGACCCTACCCGGCTCACAGGTCTGGTTGAATCATTGATGTTTTCATACCCGCCTGCTTGGAATGACTGTCAACAACTTTTAGGGACTCTCTTCATGACAGAGGAACAAAAGAGAATCCTCCTGGAAGCTAGAAAAAATGTCCTCGGACCAGATGGGAGACCGACACATCTTCCCAACATAATCAAAGCCAGCTTTCCTTGAAGCGACCAAACTGGATCCTCAACACATTTGAAGGTAAGAAAGCATCTGTCCACTTTTCGCTGGGTTCCAAATAATTTGGCCAAGGTAAGAGAGATTATTCGAGGGCCTAATGAATCTCCCTCTATGTTTCTAGAGAGAATTATGGAGGCATATAGAAGATATACACCTTTCAATCCTCAGGCAGAGGATCAAAAAGCATCTGTCACAATGGCCTTTATTGGGCAAGCTGCCCTAAATATTAAAAGAAAGTTACAATACTTAGATGGATTACAAGATATGATTTTGGGAGATTTAGTCAGAGAAGCCGAGAAAGTATACTATAAGAGAGAAACTGAGGAAGAGAAGGGAGCAAAGGGAGGATAAAAGAAACAAAAGACAGACTACGGCGTTGACTAAGGTCCTGGTCAGAACACTAAAAGGGCCAGAAATTAAGAAATAGGGAGACAGGAAGAGATACCTGGTCCCATGCCCGAGGACATCCCTGGCCTCAAATCAATGTGCCTATTCTAAAGAAAAAGGACACTGGGCCCACGAGTGCCCTAGAAAGAGACAGCCATGCCAGCCAGCCATTCTGACTCTGGAGGATGACTACAAAAGTTGGGGCTCAGATCCCCTCCCTGAGTTCGGGGTAACTTTTGAAGTGAAGGGGACCCCAGTAAACTTTGAAGTGGATACAGGGGCAATATACTCAGCCCATAAGGCTCCATTGGGCCCTCTATCAAATAAAAGGTCTACTGGCTGCACCATGTCAGTCACAAGGCATTTGGAAGCCAATGGAAGATCCACATGGCCCACCACAGATGTTTTATCACACACTTTCATAACACTGCTCTAGTCCCACTACTCACCAGGCTCCAACTTACTGGCATCTCTGTTCTACACCATTTTCTTGAAACCCAGTCAATCAAGGCACTGTCTGGTATACTCATGATCATCAAGAGGACATCCCGAGGTTCTCCAGTTTTAGCTGGTCATGGGAATTTCAAAAATTTTATGATAATTTTCCAGCAATATTTCACGGATGAAGTTGGAGGCACTGTGGGTTTCAATTCATTCAGGAACAATTAAATGCTGAGGAAGCTAATTTCAGTAAACTCTGGAGCACTCTCACAGGCAAGGCTTCCCAAAAAGTGCCCAAAAAGTAACATGAAACCAGGCCCATTGAGGTCTACAAAGCGAGGTCCATGTGTGTTTTCAATCTCAATTATGGCTGCCAAGTTTTTCAGAATTAAATCATGTGATATCTTGGCTGAGATTCCCAGTGTTCTTTGGAAAGCCAACCTGGGCCTAGACCTCGGGTTCAAAGGTTACCTCTCATGCCTGGCCTCCTAAAATCCCATCACAATTCATGGCAATACTTCTCTGAGTTCAGTTCCAGATCTCAGTCTGTAAGGGGAATCACACCAGAGTTCAAGCCCAGATGGACCCAGTCAACTCTTCCGTGACACAAATGAATACAATTAAAACCAAAATACTCCCACACGTCCCTCATCTTCTTCCATATAAACACTCATCATAAACTCTGCCTGAAGGTTTCCATGAGGGGCACAGCCCAAGACAGTGTCCAAAATAAGCATCCTTGCACCTCATTTGCATACCTTCAGGGTGGCCTGGACACCATTACTGTGAACCAGGAGTAAACAAATAGGCTTGCCGTTAATAAAATTCCAATTCTCCAATTTGAGGCCTACTGACTTAGGGGTTAGATTCTTTATGTGAATTGGAGTCATGAGAAAACCCAAGCACCTATGGGCTAGCCTCTGCAGGTTGTGAAGAACTCATTTGACACAAAGGATCTCTATTCTCACTTGATGGAGGTCAGGAACCTTACAGAGAAAGGCGAGAGGCTTCATTCCAATGACTGCTCTTTTGGCCATTTTGGTTTTGGATTCACACATGGGATCTTTCTTTAGATACATCAGGTGCTGAGAATCTAAGCCACAGCCGCACACATGGCCAAGGGGCTGATTCAGACACATCCCTTTCCAAAGCAATTAAGAAAAGAGCCAAAGGTGATTCCCTTCATTTCCATTTGAAAACTGTTTTCTCCAGGCTTCACAAAGGTGTGGCCTGAGACAAAGACCTTCCTGACATTCAGTACAACACAACAATAAGTAAGCAAAAGGCAAAAAGCAGGGTTACTCCACTGAGACTTTCCTGGTCACCCTGATATCTGAGTTTTCTGAGATGCTCGCCATTCTCTTCACCTCTCCAGTACATGGCCATGTCACAGAGCTTGGAGGTGGTACATATCTTGGACACAAAACCATGAGCCTATTCTGGAGAGTGGCCAGAATTCAGGAAGAAAACACCAACTTAGGAAGATAGCAGGTGTTGCCCATCGATAAGACAAGCTGCAGTCCATTCACAAATAGGGCAGGATAAATTTTGGGAAGATTTATACTAGACAGGACACATCCATTAATGCATTCTCTTTTCTAATGTCAACAACAACGGACACAGACGTAGAAAGACTCGGCTTGTCAAAAACTTAGTAGAAACAGTCCAATCCAACCAAACAAACCACCTTTCCTACCTATTCTCAGAACATGAGACAAAACCACAAACACACACCAACCCCCACAAAGGCACATCCTTTCCCCAAGTAGGTCTGTGACTATCCGGGGTGTCCTCTGAATGGTGGGCCATACTATGATTCCCGAAAATGGCCTGTCCTCTCTCAGATCTGGTTTTCTTGGCCAACTCTGTGAAGTTGTCAGGAAAAAGTGGTGAGGCACTACCTGCTTTCTCAAGAAAAGTCCCTCTCCAGAGCTCTCCTGGCATTTGCCTTCCTCACATCAGTAGGTACCAAGAAAGACTGACTCTGTCCTTGGAAAATCAAAACAATGAGCCCACTGGGACTGGGACTGGGACTACTTTTGGCTGCCTGGCTTCTTTGATACCAAGATCAGAGAGTTCCATCACCAAGAAAATGAGGTATGTCACTTTCTTGGAACTGAATGAGGTCACTGCCTTGGAAACCACTTTGTCCTAACCGTTGCTTCCAAGGCTACCATGAGATGGAGTTTGCCCCTACTTTCTGTGACACTTTCACAAGTTAGAATGGTATATCAACTATAGGCACCTGGGAACAGCTCTCCACACAGGCCTGGTCAGGTCAGTCTTCTCTACAATAAGAAGAGAGAGGCTGATTCAGACACATCCCGTCATCCTGACCAGGTTGCTCGCCATGGAAGATGAATTTTGCTCTCTCAGGACCTTCATACCTGCCTACAACTTCTCCAGGTATCATTTCTGAATGGACCTTTGAGGTTCTCAGCAGGTGGAAGGTCCCCTGCTTTCCTGTATTGTAAGAACCACTCTGTCCCTGCTCTTCTGTAAAATGAGATTGAAGGAACAGTGTATGTTTAGGGTTAATAACTGGTTTGATTTTTGTTAGGAATCATTCTGTGTGATGAATAATGGTATTGGGAACCTACGATATTTACAAGAATATAGAGGTGAAATAGAAGTATGAAAACAGAAATTTAGGTATGATTTGAAGCCCAGAAGGTCATTGGGCCCTTGATTGGGATAGTTAGCTTTGAATTATGTTCTGCACAGTTGTCTAAGTTAAATCGATATACAATGGCATAGGACCTTGCACCTTGGATGACTGAATGTAGAAGAGAATATCTAGTCAAAAAGGGATAGTAGGTAGGATTAGGAAGATATTTGGTAGGTTTAGGAAGAAGAGTGAGTATAGGATTTGGACCAAAAGTTCTTTAGTAATAGGGTTTTAGTTAGAGAGTGAATGTAAATGTCAGCACATATGACGAGTCAGTCACTATGATGAGCTGTGGAAAATATGTAGAAAAGCAGATATCAATAGTGACATTACGAAATCAGGCAAAGTATATAGTGAGCGATAGGATTAGACATTTTCAACAGGGTTGAGTTTGAATACATAATCCTTGCAAGAAACAAATATGTAGTCACCAATAGGATTGACATTTGAGAGCATTAGGCAACCTGGACATGGATGTTTTTAGTAATTCATGTTCACATTACATTTAGGCTTTGGTACAATCATAGTGTGACCTTTACATTTTTGTCCAGATTATTACTGTGATAAAATGTATATGTAGATCAGGTGACATGAGTATTTCTACCACCATTTCTGGGAGCAATATATTGAAGACATAAAATTCGTATTGGGGGTACAAAGAGGTGTACCCTGTGTCTATGAATATGGAGATAAAGCATGAATAGACCATACTTATATTGATATACAATCA
Organism: Callospermophilus lateralis; assembly: GCF_048772815.1. NCBI lineage: Eukaryota > Metazoa > Chordata > Mammalia > Rodentia > Sciuridae > Callospermophilus > Callospermophilus lateralis. Next base: position 514,658 of record NW_027516705.1, read on the forward strand.
TTCATTACAACCAGTTATACATCTAATGATAATATTAGTTTTTTGGTTTATCATGAAGAGTTTGTGAGTTTTGCTACAAAAGTGATTATGGAAATTGAAAATAATGTGTTTGGAAAGAATTCTCATGAAAAGACCTGTCAAGAAACCCTGACAATACATGCGTTCTGAAGCAGGAAGTGATTAAATTTGAAACAAATGCCTATCAATTTGTGAATTGTGGATGAAATTCATATCCTATGATGTGCAAAAACTGAAGAAATAATATTGTACCAGTGTTGAATAAAAATGAACGTCCAATTACATATCATGTCCCATAGGAATCTACTTGCATTGATGTTAGACGGGGTCAGTTACTGTAGAATTATTAGGATTTGTATGCACCAGTCACTGAAGTTAGTTTTCCGTACTAGGAAACAAATACGTATTTCAGGTGGATGAATATTTCTGGGAATAATCTTGTATAAATTTCATTATAAATCCACATACATGAACATGAATGAATTTAGAGAGTGTATATAGGACACATATATTTTATATTTTGAAAAATCTGTGGAGTGTGCATATATATATATATATATATATATATATATATATATAGACACACACGCACAAAGAGAGACATTAAAAAGTAGCAATATATATTCCAATCCAAATTCATCATTAAATATATATCATTCACAGATGCAAAAATATTTATTTTACTGAACATAAGTTTATGTATAATGTTGTTCAAATAGGAAGCTACCCTATATGTTGAATTTTAGTTCCAACAGCGTTTAAGAGGAGTGATCTCTTCTCACAATTTTTAACTTCCAAGTCAGCCACCTCACAAAAATGTACGTGTGATACCTGTTAGGATTCTATATGTGCATATAAATATACATGTGTGAATTGGCTACAGAGAAAGGGAAAAAATAAATCACATATTTCTTAACTTTAAAAACACATGGAAAATTATTTCAATTAAAAATTGAATAGATTTATAACTCCTACCTTATATAATGCAAAAGGCAAGTCCAACTATACAACATGCCTCCTCTGAACTGCTTGTATTTCTATTCTGTTTGGGTTTTTTTCTCCATTATATTAGGAAGAGTATTCTGAGTCTAGTAGGTGTGTGTTAGTGTCAGGGATTCAGTATTTCAAAAGGAAAATTGGAAAAGTAATTCAATGTGTATGCAAATATGTGCTGCAAAAATATCCTAGCACTCTAATCCAGAACAATGCCTTCACATTACCTTCTCCCCAAGTAAGCCAAAATTAGAGGAGAAGAGTTAGAAAATCAGTGAATGTATATCTGGAATGGAAAATGCTCTGGAGTTCACAACCTTGGAGGTGGTAGAGGAGTTTCCAAAAGTAAGGGACAGGGTAAACACTCCACAAACATGGACCTATGCTGGCCTTCAAACTTTTTGAGAAACTGCCTCTGAGGTTGGGTACTTAAAATATATGTTGTTGTCAGGATATTTGGCTTCTTTTGTAGTGAGACCATCAAAGCTTGGTCTGCATCCCTGTGCCCTGGAGGACATGGTTTCTTATTTTCCAATGAACATGAGGCAGCTGTGCTGAATTCTCTCTTTATAGGTAAACTGTGTCCACTGGGGACTAAGTGTCTCCCCGTGTGAACTGTGAAGCCATTTGGTCCTCCTCCACTTTTTGTGGTGTTTTTTGCAGCTGCACTGGGAGTTTGGTATTTGCCTTACAAAATACAAGGAGCTCAACTGGGACACAGTACTTGAGGGAGTTCTGTCACGTGTGGTGTGTCATGGTCTGCAGGAGAATGCACCAACCATGCTTCTATCCATCATAGCTTGCCCCATTGCCCCCTTGTCCATATCAACCTGATTCTGAACATTGGCCTGAATCCTCATCATATAACAAGATGTCTTCACATATAAGGGTCTGCTTGCTGCATCATGTAAGTCAAGAGCCATTTGGAATCCAATGGTAGATCCTCATGGCCCTACCACTGATGTTTTATCACACAACTGCCCACCACTGCTGTAGACCCACTGGTCAGCAGGCTCCAACTTACTGCCATCTCTGTTCTACACCGTTTTCTTGTAACTCAATCAATAAAGGCACTGTTTGCTATACTCATGATCAGCAACAGGACATCCAAAGGTTCTCCAGTGCCACCTGGTCACGGGAATTTCAAAAATTTCATGGTATTTATCTAGCCATTTTTCAAGCATGAAGTTGGAGGCACTGTGGGTTTCAATTCATTCTGTAACCATTAAAAGTTGAGGAAGCTCATTTCAATGAAAGCTCTGGAGAAATCTCAGAGCCAAGGCTTCCCAAAGAGTGGCTAAAATGTCACAGGAAGCCAGGCCCATTGAGGTCTACAATGTGAGGACCATGTGTGTTTTGACTCTCAACTATGGCTGCCTTGTCTTTAAGAATAATTCATGTGATATCCTGGCTGAGATTCCCAGTGCTCTGTGGAAATCAACCCTGGGCCTAGATCTCAGTTTTCAAGGGTGACTCTCATGCGTGGCCTCCTAAAATCCCAACATATTTCATGGCAATACTTCTCTGAGGTGAGTTCCACAACTCAGTCTCTAAAGGGAATCACACCAGAGTTCAAGCCCTGGTGGACCCAGCCATTTCTTCCAACCGCTACACAAATGACCAAAATTAAAACCAAAACACTCCCACATGGCCCTCATCTTCTTCCATATAGTCAATTATCTTCACCTCTGACTGGAGTTTTCCATTTGGGGCGCAGCCTAAGACAATGTCCAAATTAAGCTCGCTTGCCCCTTATTGGCCTGAAGTCAGGGTGGCCTGGACATCCTTCCTGTAAACCAGAAGTGATCAAATAAGCCTGCCATTAATACTGCTCTGTTTCTCCCATTTGAGGACTACTAATTTCAGGAATAGATTTTTTATGTGATTTGGAGTCATGCGAAAACCCAAGCACCTCTGCAGGGCTTTGAAGAACTCATTTGACCCAAAGAAAACCTATTCTCACTTGATGGAGGTCAGGAACCTCACAGAGGAAGGGGAGAGACTTCATCCACAATGACTGACTTTTTGCTATTATGGTTTTGGATGCACACATGAGATCATTCTATAGATCCATCAGGTGGTGAGAATCTATGCCACAGCCACACACAGGGCCAAGAGGCTAATTCAGACACATCCCTTGCCAAAGCAATTAAGCGAAGAGCCACAGTTGATGCCCATTCATTTCCATTTGAATATAGGATTTGGAAAGAAAACAGTTTTCTTCAGGCTTCACAAAGAGGTGGCCTGAGGCAAAGACCTTCCTGACATTCAGTGCAACACAACAATAAGTAAGCAAAAGGCCCCAAGCAGGGTTTCTCCACTGAGACTTTCCTGATCACCATGATATCCAAGTTTTCTGAGATGCTCGCCATTCTCTTCAGCTCTTCAGTACATGGCCATGTCACAGAGCTTGGAGGTGGTACATATCTTGGACACAAAACCATGAGCCTATTCTGGAGAGTGGCCAGAGTTCAGGAAGAAAACTTCAACTTAGAAAGATAGCAGGTGTTGCCCATCGATAAGACAAGCTGCAGTCCATTCATAAATTGGCCAGAAATAATTGGGGGAAGATTTATACTAGACTGGACACATCCATTAATGCATTCTCTTTTCTAATGTCTATAACAACGGACATACTGGGATACACAGACAAAGAAACACTCACCTTGTCAAACAACATACTAGAAACTGTCCACTCCAAACCAAACAAACCGCCTTTCCAACCTATTCTCAGAACATGAGACAAAACCACAAATCCACACCCACTCCCACAATGGCACCTCCTTCCCCCAAGTAGGTCTGTGACTATCTGGAGTGTCCTCTGAATGGTGGGCCATACTATGATCCCCTGAAATGGCCTGTCCTCTCTCACATCTGGTTTCCTTGGCCAACTCTGTGAAGTTGTCAGGAAAAAGTGGTGAGCCACTGCCTGCTTTCTCAGGAAAGGTCCCACTTCAGAGCTTTCCTGGCTTTTTGCCATCCTCAAATCAGTAGTTACCAAGAAAGACTCACACTGTCCTTGGTAAATCCTAACAAGTGAGCCCACTGGGACTGGGACTGGGACTGCCCCTCGGTGCCTGGCTTCTTGGATACCAAGTTCAGAGAGTTCCATCACCAAGAAAATGAGGTTTGCCACTTTCTTTGGAACTGAATGAGGTCACTGCCTTGGCAACAACTTTGTCCTAAGAGTTGCTTCCAAGGGTCCAATGAGATGGAGTCTGCCCCTACTTCCTGTGACAATTTCACAAGTTAGAATGGTATATCAACCATTGGCACCCGGGAACAGCTCTCCACACAGGCCTGGTTCGGTCCATTTTCTCTAAAATAAGAATAGAGAGGCTGATTCAGACACATCCCTCATCCAGACCAGGTTGTTTGCCATGGAAGATGAATTTTGCTCTCTCAGGTCCTACATACATACCTACAACTTCTCCAGGTATCATTTCTGCATGGACATTTGAGGTTCTCAGCAGGTGGAAAGTCCACTACTTTCCTGTATTGTAAGAACCACTCTGTCCCTGCTCTTCTGTAAAATGAGATTGAGGGAACAGTGTATGTTTAGGGATAGTAACAGGTTCATTTTGGGTTAGTAATCATTTCCTGCGATATTAACAAGTATACAGAGGTGAAATATAAGTATGAAAACAGAAATCTCGGTATGATTTGAATCCCAGAAGGGCATTGGGCCCTTGATTGGGATACTTAGATTTGAATTATGTTCTGCAAAGATGTCTCAGATAACACGATATACAATGGCATAGAACCTTTTACCTTGGATGATTGAATGTAGAAGAGAACATCCAATCAAAAAGGGATAGTCAGTAGGATTAGGAAGATATTCCGTATTTTTAAAAAGAAGAGTGAATATAGGATTTGGAACAAAAGGTCTTTAGCAATAGGGTTTCGGTTAGAGAGTGAATGTAAATGTCAGGACATATGAAGAGTCACTCAGTATGATGAACTGGGGAAAATATGTAGCAACGCAGATATCAATAGAGGCATTACAAAATCAGGCAAAGTATAAAGTGAGTGACTGGATTAGACACTTTCAACAGGGTTGAGTTTGAATACGTAATCTTAGGAAGAAACAAATATGTAGTCACCAATTGAATTGACATTTGAGAGCAAAAGGCAACCTATACATGGATGTTTTTAGTAATCCATGTTCACTTTCCATTTAGGCTTTGATACAGTCATAAGTGTGACCTTTACATTTTTTTCCAGAATATTTCTGTGATACAATGTATATGTAGATCAGGTGACATGAGTATTTCTTCCACCATTTCTCGGAGCAATATATTAAAGATGTAAAATTAGTATTAGGGGTACAAAGAGGTGTACCCTGTGTCTATAAATATAGAGATAAAGCATGAATAGACCATACTGTGAATAAATAATAAAACTTGTTCCAACTTTAAGTAATGGATTGAGCTGATATCTGAATATGTACAGGAAATCTTATATTGATATACAATCATTCATTCCAACCAGTAATACATCTAATGGTAATATTAGCGTTATGGTGTATCATGAAGAATGTGTGAGTTTTGCTTCAAAAGTGTTTTTGGAAATCGAAAATAATGTGTTTTGAAAAAAGTCTCATGAAAAAAACAGTCAAGAAACCTGGAGGAATACATGTGTTCTGACGCAGGAAGTGATTAAAAGTGAAGCAAATGCCTATAAATTTGTGAATTTGTGAATAAGATATATATCCTACAATGTGCAACATCTGTAGGCTAAAACACTGTACCTCAGATGATTGAATGTAAAAGAGAACATCCAGTCAAAAAGTGGTAGTCAGGAGGATTAGGAAGTTAATAAGTTTAGGAAGAAGAGTGAGTCTAGGAGTTGGACCAAGACTCTTTTAGTAATAGGATTTTCGTTAGAGAGTGAATGTAAATGTCAGCAAATCTGAAGAATCAGTCACTATGATGAACTGGGCAAAATATGTAGAAAAATAGATATCAATAGTGACATTAGGAAATCAGGCAAAGTATAAAGTGAGTGATAGGTTTAGACATTTTCAACATGGTTGAGATTGAATATATAATCTTAGGATGAAACAGATATGTACTCACCAATAGAATTGACATTTGAGAGCCTTAGGCATCCTGGACATGGACGTTTTTAGTAATTCATACTCACATTCAAATTAGGAGTTGGTACAGACATAAGTGTGATCTTTGCATTTTTTTCCAAAATATTACTGTGATAAAATATATATGTAGTTCTGGTGACATGAGTATTTCTTCTACCATTAAGGGGAGCTATATTTTGAAAACTCATTAAATAGTATTGGGGATAAAAATAGGTGTACGCTTTTTCTATGAATATAGAGATAATGCAGGAATAGTCCATACTGTGAATAAATAATATAACTGGTATCAAATTTGGAAATTGGAATAAATTGATATCTGAAAATATACAGGAAATCTTACATTGATATACAATCATTCATTCCATCCAATTATACATCTAATGGTAATGTAAGTGTTATGGTTTATCATAAAGAGAGTGTGAGTTTTGCTTCAAAAAGATTATGGAAATCAAAAATAATGCGTTAGGAAGAACTATCATGAAAAAACCAGTCAAAAAAAAAGGAGGAATACGTGTGATCTTAAGCAGGAAGTGATAGAAAGTGTACCAAATGCATTTAAATTTGTGAAATGTGGATGAAATCTATTTTCTAAGATGTCCATAAACTGAAGAAATAGTAATGTACCAGTGTTGAATAAAAATGAACATCAAAATGCACAACATTTCCCATAGGAATCTACTTGTATTGATGTTAACCTGGGTCAGTTACTGTAGAAATATAAGGATTTGTATGCACCCTTTACTGAAGTGAGTTTTCAGTACTAGAAAACAAATATGTATTTGAGGTGGATGAATATATCTGAAAATAATCTTGTGAAAAGTTGATTATAAAACCACATACATGAACAATAATGAATTTAGGGAGTGTATAATAAGAGACATATATTTCATATTTTGAAAAATCTAGAGGGTGTAGATTTTTCACAAAACACATACAGAGATATAAAAAAGTAGCAATATATATGACAATCGAAATTCATCATGAAATACATATCATACACAGATCCAAAAATATTTATTTTACTGAATATGGATTTATGTATAATGTTGTTCAACTAGGAAGCTCACCCATAGGTTGAATTTTCAGTTCCAACAGCGTTTAGGAGGAGTGATCTCTTCTCACAATTTGTATCTGCCACGTCAGCCACCTCACAAGAATGTACGTGTGGTACCAGGTAGGATTCTATATGTGCATATAAAAATACATGTGCTGAATAGGCAACAGATAAGGGGAGACAGGAATTCACTTAATTGATACCTTTCAAAACACATGAAGAACTATTTCAATTAATAATTGACCAGATTTATAACACCTACACTTTATCATGCAAAAGGCAAGTCCAACTATACACCATGCCTCCTCTGAACTGCTTGTATTTCTATTCTGTTTGGGTTATTTTTCTCCATCATATTAGGATTAGTAGTCAGAGTCTAGTACGGTGTGGGTTAGTGTCAGGGTTTCAGTAATTCGAATGGAAAATAGGAAAATGAATCCATTGTGTATGAAATATGTGCTACAAAATATCTTCCCACTCTCATTCAGAACAATGCCTTGACATTACCTTCACCCCAAGTAAGACACAATTAGAGGAGAAGAATTAGTAAATCTGTGAATACATATCTGGAATGGAAAATGCTCAGGAGACCACAACCTTGGGGGTTGTAAAGGAGTTTTCAAAAGTAAGCGACAGGATGAACACTCCACAATCATGCAACTCTGCTGGCCTAAATACTTCTTGAGAAACTGCCTCTGAGGTTGGGCACTTGAACTACATGTTGTTCTCAGGAGATTAACTGTCCTTTGTAGTGATACCATCAAAGATGGGTCTGCATTTATGTGACCTGGAGGACTTGGTTTCTTATTCTCCAAAGAACATGAGCCAGCAGTGCTGTATTCTCTCTTTGTAGGTAATCTGTGGCCACTGGGGGCTAAGTGTCTCTTCGTATTGACTGTGAAGCCAATTGGTCATCCTACAATTGTCGTGGTGTTTCTTGGTTCTGCACTGGGGTTTTTGTATTTGCTTCATGAAATACAAGGAGTTCAACTGGGACACAGAGCAGGAGGGAGTTCTGTCATGTGTGGAGGGTTAGGGTCTTCAGGAGAATTCACCAACCAGGCTTCTACCCCACATAGCTTGCCCCCTTGTCCATAACAAACTGATTCTGAACATTGCCCTGAAACCTCTCCATATAAAAAGATGCCTTTACATATAAGGGTCTGCTGGCTGCACCATGTCAGCCAAAAGCCACTCGGAAGTCAATGGCAGATGCACATGGCCCCACCTCAGATGTTTTATCATACACCTGCACACCACAACTCAGTGCCCACTTCTCCTCAGCAGGCTCCAACATACTGGCATCTCTGTTCTACACAATTTTCATGAAACAGAGTCAGTCAAGGCACTGTCTGGTACATTCATGATCAGCAAGAAGACATCCAAAGTTTCTCCAGTGACACTTGGTCATGGGAATTTCAAAAATTTCATGGTATTTATTAAGCCATGTTTCAAGGATGAAGTTTGTGGCACTGTGGGTTTCAATTCATTCAGGAACCATTAAATGTTGAGGAAGCTCATTTCAATGAAAGCTCTACAGAACTCTCACAGGTAAGGCTTCCCAAAGAGTGGCCAAAGACACATATATTTCATATGTTTAAAAATCTGGACAGTGTATATATATATATATATATATATATATATATATATATATATATATATATATACACACACACACACACATACACAGAGACATTAAAAACTAGCAATATATATACCAATCAAAATTCATCATGAAATATTTATCATCCACATATCCAAAAATATTCATTTTACTGAACATGGATTTATGTATAAAGTTGTTCAATTGGAAGCCCACCCATAAGTTGAATTTTCAGTTTCAACAGCGTTTAGGAGGAGTGATCTCTTCTCACAATTTGTATCTGACATGTCAGCCACCTCACAAGAAAGTACGTATGATACAAGATACGATTTTATATGTGCATATAAAAATACATGTACTGAATAGGATACAGAGAAATGGGGGAGAAAGGAATTCACATATTTGATAAATTTAAAAACACATGGAGAACTCTTTAAACAAAAAATTGACTAGATTTATAACTCCTACGCTATATAATGTAAAAGGCAAGTCCAAATGTACACCATGCCTCCTCTGATTTTCTTGTATTTCTATTCTGTTTGGGTTATTATTCTCCATCATGTCAGGAATAGTAGTCAGAGCCTAGTAGGGTATGGTATAGTGTCAGGGATTGAGTATTTTGAATGAAAAATTGGAAAATGAATCCAATGTGTATACAAATATGTGCTACACAAAAATCTTCCCACTCTCATCCAGAACAATGCCTTGACATTACCTTCGCACCAAATACGACATTTAGAGGAGATGAGTTAGAAAATCTGTGAATACATATCAGGAATTGAATATGCTCAGGAGTTCACAAACTTGGAGGTGGAAGAGGAGTTTCCAAAAGTAAGTGACATGGTAAACACTCCACAAACATGAAGCTCTGCTGGCCTAAAGACTTCTGGAGAAAATGCCTCTGAGATTGGGCACTTGAAATATAAGTGGTTGTCAGGAGCTTTAGCTTCCTTTGTAGTAAGACCATCAAAGATGTGTCTTCATCTATGTGACCTGGAGGACATGGTATCTTATTTTCCAATGAACACGAGGCTGCAGTGCTGAAATCTCTCTTTGTAGGTCAACTGTGGCCACTGGGTTCTAAGTGTCTCCTCGTGTGGACTGTGAACCCATTTGCTCATCCTCCAATTTTTGTGGTTTTTCTTGATGATGCACTGGGAGTTCGGTATTTGCTTCACAAAATACAAGGAGTTCAACTGAGACACAGTGCTGGAGGGCGTTCTGTCACGTGTGGTGGGACAGGGCCTGTAGGATTATGCACCAACCAGGCTTCTGTCGAACATAGCTTGCCCCCTTGACCAAAGCATCCTGATTCTGAACATTGCCCTGAAACCTATCCATACAACATGATGCCTTTACATATAAGGGTCTGCTGACTGCACAATGTCAGTCAGAAGCCATTTGGATGCCAATGGTAGATCCACATGAAACCACCACAGCTGTTTTATCTCACACCTGCCCACCTTTGCTCTAGGCCCACTATTCAGCAGGCTCCAACTAACTGGCATCTCTGATCTACACCATTTTTGTGAAACCCAGTCAATCAAGGCAGTATCTGGCACACTCATGATCAGCAACAGGATATCCAGTGGTTCTCCAGTGCCACCTGGTCATGGGAATTTCAAAAATTTTATGGTATATATGGAGCCATTTTTCAAGAATGAAGTTGGAGGCACTGAGTGTTTCAATTATTTCAATAACCATTAAATGGTGAGGAAGCTAATTTCAATGAAATCTCTGGAGGACTCTCACAGTCAAGGCTTCCAAAAGAGTGGCCAAAATGTCACATGAAGCCAGACCCATTGAGGTCTACAATGTGAAGTCCATGTGTGTTTTGACTCTCAACTGTGGCTGCCAAATCTTTCACAATAAAATCATGTGATATCCTGGCTGAGATTCCCAGTGCTCTGTGGAAAGCCACCCAGGGCCTAGATCTCAGTTTCCAAGGGGGAATCTTATGCGTGGCCTCCTAATATGCCAACACAATTCATGGCAATACTTCTTTGAGGTCAATTCCAGAACTCAGTCTTTATGGGGAATCACACCAGAGTTCAAGCCCAGGTGGACCCAGTCATCTCTTCCTACCACCACACAAATGACCACAATTAAAACCAAAAAACTCCCACATTGCCCTCATCTTCTTATATATAGACACTCATCATAAAACCTGGCTGGAGGTTTCCATGAGGGGTGCAGCCCAAGGCAGTGTACAAAATAAGCTCCCGTGCGCCTCATTTGCCTAATGTCATGGTGGCCTGGACATGCTTCCTGTGAACCAGGAGTGATCACATAGGCCTGTCATTAATACTGCTCCGCTTCTCCAATTTGAGGCCTACTGACTGTGCATTTTAGATTATTTATGTGAATTAATGTCATGAGAAAACCCAAGCAACTATGAGCTAGCCTCTGTAGGATTTAAAGAATTCACTTGACCCAAAGGATCTCTATTCTCACTTAATTGAGATCAGGAACCTTACAGAGGAAGTCAAGAGACTCTATCCACAATGACTGTTCTTTTAGCCATTTTGGTTTTGGATGCACACATAGCAGGAGTTGGCTATCCATAAGGCAAGCGGCAGTCCATTCATAAATTTGGTAGGATGAATGCTGGGGAGCTTTCTCATAGACAGGACACATCCACTGATGCATTATCTTTTCTAATGTCTACAACCACGGACAGTGAGTTACAGACATAGAAACACTCACCTTGTCAAAAGACTTACTAGAAATAGTTCACTCCAAACCAAACAAACCACCTTTCCTACCTATTCTCAGAACATGAGACAAAACCAGAAACTCATACCCAAACCCACAAAGGCACCTCCTTCCCACAAGTAGGTCTGTGACTATCCGGAGTGTCTTCTGACTGGAGGGCCATACAATGTTCCTCCAAAATAGCCTGTCCTGTCTCAGATCTTGTGTCTTTGGCCAACTCTCTGAAGTTGTCAGGAGTCAGCAGTGAGGCACTACCTTCTTTCTCAGGAAAGGCACCTCTTCAGAGCTTTTCTGCCATTTAGACATCCTAACATCAGTAGTTAGCAAGAAAGAATGAACCTGTCCTAGGGAAATCCAAAAAGTGAGAACACTGGGACTGGGACTAAAACTGGCACTGTTTAACTGGCTTCCTGGATCCCAAGATCAGAGAGTTCCATCACAAAGGAAGTGAGGTGAGGTCACTTCCTTCAGGAACAGAATGAGTTCACTGCCTTGGCAACCATTTTGTCTTAACAGTTGCTTCCAAGGGTCCCATGAGATGGAAGCTGCCCCTGGTTCCTGTGACACATTCACAAGTTAGAATGGTATATCAACCATAGGCACCTGGGAACAACTCTCCACACAGGTCTCATTTGGTCCATCTTCTCTACATTAAGAATAGAGAGGCTGATTCAGACACAACCCTTCATCCTGACCAGGTTGTTCGCCATGGAAGATGACTTTTGCTCAATCAGGTCCTTCAAAGCTGCCTACATCTTCTTCAGGGATCATTTTTGCATGGATCTTTGAGGTTCTCAGCAGGTGAAAGATCCCCTACATTCCTGGATTGTAAGACCAACTCTGTCCGTGCTCTTCTGTAAAGTTAGATTGAGGTAACAATGTATGGTTAGGGTTGATAACATGTTCGATTTGGGTTAGGAATCAGTCTGCTGCATGAATAATGGTATTGGGGGATGCCACCGAGGACTCGAGAAATCGAGGAACAATTGTCTCCTCGACTCAGTGATTTTTTGTTTCAGATTCGGTATTGCCAGCCCATAGGATTTTGCCTGCTACGCAGTCCTGGTCTCAGTTTTGGACGTCCATTGCCTGTCTTTATTGTCTTGTCTTGTCTGTGTTGTGTGTTGTTGCATTCACTGTTTGTGTATCTTTCAATATGGGACAGAGCACTTCAATGTCTCTGTCCCTGACCCTTGATCACTGGACCAAAGTTCGCTTAAGGGCTCAGAATCTTTCTTTTTCTGTAAAACTGCAGACTTGCCAGACTGTCTGTGCCTCAGAATGTTTCACCTTTCAAGTCGGATTGCCCCTAGAAGCATCTTTATACTTCCCACTAATTTAAAAAGTCAGAGATATTGTCTTTCAGCTGCGCACACATAGCCATCCTGATCAACAGCCATGCATCTTAACTTTGCAGGACCTCTGCAAGTCTCCTCTTCCATGGGTGAAGCCTTTCCTTGTCCCTTTCCTTGCTGGTACTGCTTCCCCCATGATCTCTCAAACCCTCTGCTCCTCCTCCTCCACCACCCTCTGTTCTCCCTGAGTCACAAGATTTGACTCTACTGGACTCTCATCCCCCTCCTCATACCCTGCCCTCATCCCCCAACCACCAACCCCCTCTAAGTGATTCCCCTGCAGCTGACTCAGCCTCTCCGCCATTGGAGGAAGCTAAGCTGGCCCTGCGCCCTCCAGATAACTCCCCCACAGCACACACAGCCCCACCTCCCCAGGAGGAAGCTGGCCCAGCTGAGGGAACTCGCTGGCTTCGAATGATTGAAAACCCTGGAACTCCCGTGATGCTCCCCCTATGTCCCTATGGACCATTGATTGACGAAGGCCATAGGGGGAAAATGCAAGCTGACAAATATTGGTCTTTCTCCTCTTCAGACCTATATAACTGGAAAAATCACAATCCCTTTTTTTCCGAGGACCCCACCCGGCTCACAGGTCTGGTTGAGTCATTGATGTTTTCATACCTGAATACTTGGGATGACTGTCAACAATTCCTAGACACTCTCTTTATGACAGAGGAACAAAAGAGAATTCTCCTGAAAGCTAGAAAAAAAATCCTCGGGCCAGATTGGAGACCAACACATCTTTCCAACTTAATCAAAGCTGGTTTTCCCTTGAAACAACCCAAATGGGACACCAACACCTTTGAAGTTAGAATGCATCTGTCCACTTATGGCCAGGTTCTAATAGTGGGCATCTGAGTGTCCGCTAGGCAACCAACTAATTTGGCCAATTTAAGAGAGATTATTCAAAGGCCTGATGAATCTCCCTCTATGTTTCTAGAGAGAATTAGGGAGGCATATAGGAGATATACTCCTTTCGATGCTCAGGCAAAGGATCAAAAGACATCTGTCAGGATGGCCTCTATTGGGCAAGCTGCCCTGGATATTAAAAGAAAGTTACAATGCTTAGATGGATTACAAGATATGACTTTGAGAGACTTAGTCACAGAAGACAAGAAAGTATACCTTAAGAGAGAAACTGAGGAAGACAAGGGAGCAAAGGGAGGATAAAAGAAACAAAAGACAGACTAAGGTGTTGACTAAGGTCCTGGTCACAACAACAGAAGGGCCAGAAATTAAGAAACAGGGAGACAGGAATGGATACCTGGTCCCATGCCAGAGGCCACCCCTGGCCTCAGAACAATGTGCCTACTGTAAAAAAAAAAGGACACTGGGCCAAAGAGTGCTGTAGAAAGAGAAAGCCACGCCAGTCAGCCATTCTGACTCTGGAGGATGACTAAGAAAGTCGCGGCTCAGATCCCCTCCCTGAGTTCAGGACAACTTTTGAAGTGGAGGGGACCCCAGTAAACTTTGAAGTGGATACAGGGGCAATATACTCACCCCTAAGACCACTTTGGGCCCTCTATCAAATAAAAGGTCTCTAGTTCAAGGGGCTAATGGCAGTAAATATCTGGCTTGGACAACTAAGAGGATCATGGACCTGGGGAATGGAAAAATAGATCACTCCTTCCTAGTAATCCCAGAATGCCGGGCCCCATTGATGGGTAGAGATCTGCTCACCAAGCTCCGGGCCAAAATAACTTTTCACCCTGAAGGCCCCCAAGTGGAATTTCTAAATCTTTCAGTAAAAACTCCTATAATCACAGCTCTAACTATGTCAGTAGAAAATGCACATCAACTCACTCACCTTGGTTAAAAGAAACTGCAGGTATTTCTGAAGTATCAAGAACAGAGTTTTCCACTAACTGACTCACAGCAAAAAGAAATAGCTGAATGGGTAAAAAAAGCCTGTCAAATTCATCAAATGGTTAATGCTTACCCTTCCAAGCTTCCTGCAGGAAAGCACCTATGAGGATCCAGACCAGGACAATTCTGGGAAGTTGACTTTACTAAAATTAAGCCAGCAAGGTATGGACATAAATATCTCCTAGTCTTTGTAGATACATTTTTAGGATGGATTGAATCTTTCCCCACTAAAAAAGAAAAGAAAAAATAAAAGAAACAGCACAAAAGGTGGTCCAGAAGATCCTGGAAGATATTTTTCAAAGACACGGCCTGCCTAAGGTAATACCGTCTGATAATGCACCGGCGTTCGTGGCTCAGGTAAGTCAGGGGTTAGCCAGGAACCTGGGGATTAATTGGAAGTTATATTGTGCTAACAGACCCCAGAGTTCAGGACAGGTAGAAAGAATGAATAGAAGCATTAAAGAGGCCTTAATGAAATTAAGCTTAGAGACCAGCATAAAAGATTGGACTATGCTCCTGCCATATACAATGTTTCATGCAAGAAATACTCCCTCTGTTTTTTTGAGTAACCTCATCCCCTGTGAAATTCTCTAGGGTGCCTCTCCTCCAGTAAGTGACCTAAGCCCAACTGTAAGACCTAACGATCCCTTCCACACCCCCTTGCTTGACAGACTTAAACTCTTGAAAGAACTCAGTGATACCTGTGGAAACAGCTGGCCACTGCCTACCAAACTGGGGACGAGGGGACTCCACATCGATATCAAGTAAGAGACTTCATCTACGTAAGACGATATCAGGTGTCATCCCTGGAACCCTGCTGGAAAGGACAATACCAGGTGCTACTTATAACATCTACAGTGGTAAAGGTAGACAGAATCACTTCCTGGATCCATGCCTCTCATCTCAAGCCTGCGCCCTGTCCACACTCTGGCTAGAAACTGGAAAAGACTGGTAACACTTTCAAATTGCATATTCACCATGTGGATAAGGCTATAGAATCTCCCCTTCGCAACAAGTAGTCCTAACCCTCATCAGCCCGTGCAGCAGCGATGGCTGATCACAAATTCTACTGGAAAAGATGTATAATCTATCTTGCATACAACCCCCTTAGGTACCTGGTGACCATCACTTTACCCAGACATTTGTCAGCTGGCTATAGGACTTTCCTATTGGGATATTCCTGATGAAGAGGATTCCACTAAAATTCCATTAAATCCCTTCCGTACCATAGATAATGGAAACAAACATTATGGATGTAGGGACACACGAGCCAGATGCAGGTTGGCTAGCCTAGATTACTATGTTTGCCCGACCGACGATCAAAGCCACAAACAGCCATGAGTGTGTGGGGGGAAAGCCGACTTCTTCTGTAAGTAATGGGGATGTGAGCATACAGGGGCTGCGTGATGGAACCCAAACTCCTCATCAAATTCAGTGCACAGCATTGGCCATATTACGAATTAGATAACAAAAACCAATGGCTCCCAGAGGGGTCTCTAGATCCTCAAATTCTGCATGACCTTTTTAACATCTGCAAGTGCTCAAAAGGGTGAAAGGAGATTCCCCTATGTGGAGGCCTTTTCCCTCCTTCACTCACATCCTGAACTCTGCTTATCCAATAGATCCTCACCTTCAGCCTTCTGCTCCAGAGTCTCTGCTGTCACTCCCACTTCAGAAACCTGATTTCTTCCCTCCAATTAATAGATCAAAAACCCAAACCTTCCCTGGTTCTCAGACCATTGCCCCCTTGCTGAGTTAGCAGCTACTGAAGTACCCCTCCACCCACTCACTCCTCTCTTCTCCTGTCAGTGCCCACACCGGGTCCCACCAGGTCCTCTTTTCAGCTAACCCAAAGCTCAAACCAGCTGAGGAGAGTCCTCAGACCCCTATTCAAGATGTAATAAAAATGGCCTTTAAAGTTGCTTTGTCATCACTGAAAACAGTTTACTAAGAATTTAAAGTCCCTCACATGCGTTTTGGGATACTCACTCCCGTCTTCCCCTCTGCTCTACCTGTTCTACTGCTCAAGTTTTTGTTGCTAGGAAAATCCCAAACCATTTCTCAAATTATTCTTTTACATCCCTCCTTCCTCATTCTCAGATCCTCGGAGCTGCTCTCAGCCCCACCTTCCCTGTCTTCCCCTTCTGTACCAGGCCCACTGAAAAGTCTTAACTGACCTTCTCCAGAAGTCTTCACCATGGCTGAGTTTTGGACTTTCATGAAAAGAGTCCCTGTAAAAGAGTTCAATGTAGTTAAACTTCCTCTTTTCATATTGCCCTGTTCTACTTGGCCACTGGCTAAAAAAAATCAGCAATCCTTAGCTAGACACCCTCTTTCTAGTTTTTCACAAAAATATGTGAAAAAAGCCTTGGGCCTTGACCTGGGGCTTCAGAGAGATGGCTACATTTCTAAGTTAAAGAAGTTAGCAACTGGGCTCCTTGGTAACAGCTGGCAGGGGGAAAATAAGAAAGGGAAGAAAAAGCTCTTACCTTCCCAGGTGTCCTTGAAAAGTTAACTTGCCCAGAACTGAGGAAAAAAACAGAAACAAAAACTGCTTTTTTCAACTTCTGCAGACTGTGAACTTCTGAGCCCCTTCCCTTAAATGTTGGGTACAAAATTCTGAAACTACCTCAACTTGGGTTTCAGAGGATTACTTGATTACAACAGAATCAATGCCCTCTGAATCCGGTTGCAACCAAATAGGACAGTTTCCCTGTCTTCACTGCTATCTTAGGTGCCTTGCCTTGTCTGTCCCTACTACAGCATAATTCTATATACTTAAACATTGCTTATGTTTTCATGAAATGGTCAACAGATGTGATTAATTGTGTAATGGTGCAGATGTTTCCCAGAGTGCTCTATCACGACACAGGTTCATTTGAAGATCAAATAGGGGGGCATACAACCCTGTTCCACTGAAAATATATATCCCTTCCTTTAGCCATCCTATTAGGAATAGGAATTGCTGCACTGGTGGGCACGGGAACTACTGCCTTTGTCCATGGGACTCAACAAATGACAAAAAATATGACAGCAATAGACCAAAACGAAGATATTAGAAACCTCCATCAGAGCTTTGCATGAATCTTTAACCTCTCTCTCTGAAGTTGTTTTTCAGAACACTCGATGGTTGGACCTGCTCTTCATGAGAGAAGGGGGCCTTTGTGCTCCATTGAGGGAAGAATGTTGTTTGTATGCCGAGCATACTGGAGTTGTAATAAAATGTATGAGTAAATTAAAAAGACGTCTTGAAGAGCATCAACGATAGAGAGAGGCCCAAAAAGGGTGGTTTGAGTCTTGGTTCACACAGTCCCCCTGGTTAACTACGTTTTTATCAACCCTGGCCGGTCCAAAAATAATCCTCATATTATTGCTAACTATAAAACCCTGTTTTCTCAACCGTGTAATTTCTTTTCTCCAGGCTCAAATTGGACGAGTTAAACTTAAGGTAATACCCCACTAGCAGACATAGAATGTGACACCCCCAATGATCATTTTTATGATTAAAAGTAGCCAGAAGAAGAATTGGGGAATAAAAGGTTAATAAAATAGGTACTTGTCACTTCCTGTTTTTCTGTATGCTTAACAAAACACTGTTGGAATCTTGAGAGATTCTTGCAAATCTTGTTCCCAGTATGTGCTGTCCCCAACTGCCAAACTGCAGAATGTGCTCCCTGACCCAGTTCCACGCAAATCGCCCACTCGCCTTGATCCATCAATAAACTTCCCTCCCTGCCCTCTCCAGGTAAAGTATATAAGCTCTACTTAAGCTATTCTCAGGGCTGTCTGCTCTATTCAAGTGAGCTCTGAGCACCAGCATGCTGGACAGTCAATAAACTTTGGCTGTTGCATGAGATAGTCTATTGGTGGTCTCCTCCTGCAAAGCTCGCCTGACATTTACTAGGATGATTGAATGTAGAAGAGAACATCCAGTCAAATAGGGATAGTTGATAGAATTAGGAAGATGGTCAGTACGTTTAGGAAGAAGTGTGAGTATAGGATTTGGAACAAAAGTTCTTTAGCTATAGGGTTTCGATTAGAGAGTGAATGTTAATGTCTGCACAGGTGAAGAGTCGGTCACAATGATGAAGGGGGGAAAATATGTAGGAAAGCAGATATAAATAGAGATATTAGAAAATCAGGCAAAGTATAAAGTGAGTGATAGGATTATACATTTTGAACAGGGTTGAGTTTGAATATATAATCTTAGGAAAAAACCAATATGTAGTCAACAATCGGATTGATATTTGAGAGCATTAGGCAAATTTCAGGTGGATGAATATTTCTGAGAATAATCTTGTGAATAGTTGATTATAAATCCACATACATGATCATGAACATATTTATGGAGTGTAGATAAGACACATATATTTCATATTTTGAAAAATCTGGAGAGTACACAAGACAAAAAAGTAGCAATGTGTATGTCAATCAAAATTCATCATAAAATATATATCATCCACAGATCTAAAAATATTCATTTTACTGAACATGGATTTATGTAAAATGTTGTTCAACTAGGAATCTCACCCATAGTTTGAATATTCAGTACCAACAGGGTTAAGTAGGAGTGATCTCGTCTCACAATTTGTATCTGCCAAGTCCACCAAATCACAAGAATGTACATGTGGTACCAAGTAGGATTCTATATGTGCATATAAAAATACACATGCTGAATAGGCTACAGAAAAAGGGAGACAGGAATTCACATATTTGTTAAATTTAAAAATACATGGAGAACTATTTCAATAATCAATTGACTAGATCTATAACTCCTGCTCTGTATCATGCAGAAGGCAAGCCCAACTATACAACATGCCTCCACTGAACTGCTTGTATATCTATTCTGTTTGGGTTATTTTTCTCCATCATATTAGGATTAGTAGTCAGAGTCTGGTAGGGTATGGGTTAGTGTCAGGGATTCAGTATTTTGAATGGAAAATAGGAAATTGAATCCAATGTGTATGCAAACATATGCTACAGAAAAATCTTCCAACTCTCATCCAGAACAATGCCTTGACATTACCTTCGCCTCAAGTAAGACACAATTAGAGGAGAAGAGTTAAAAAAATCTGTCAATACCTATATGGAATGGAAAATGCTCCAGATTTCACACCATTGGAGCTGGTAGAGGAGTTTCTAAATGTAATGGACAGAGTAAACCCTCCACAAACATGGAGCTCTGCTGGTCTAAAGTTTTTTGAGAATTTGCCTTTGAGGTTGGGCACTTGAAATATATGTTGTTGTCAGGAGCTTTAGCTTACTTTCTAGTGAGAGCATCAAAGCTGGATTTGAATCTATGTGACCTGGATGACATGGTTACTTATTCTCCAATGTAATGAGGCAGCAGTGCTGAATTCTTTCTTTGTAGGTAAACTGTGGCCTCTAAGGGATAAGTGTCTCCCCGTGTCGACTGTGAAGCCATTTGGTCATCCTCTAATTTTCGTGGTGTTTTTGATGCTGCTCTGGGAGTTGGTATTTGCTTCACAAAATACAACGAGTTCAAATGAGACACAGTACTGGAGAGAGTTCTGTCAGGTGTGGGGGGAAGGGTCTGCAGGAGAATGCACCAACCAGTTTTATCCCACGTAGCTTGCCCCCTTGACAATAGCAACATGATTCAGAACATTGCCCTGAAACCTCTCCATATAACAAGATGCCTTTACATATAAGGGTTTCCTGGCTGCAACATGTCAGTCACAAGCCATTTGGAATCCAATGGTAGATCCTCATGGCACTACCACCGATGTTTTATCAAACACCTGCACGCCACTGCTCTGGGCCACTACTCAGCAGGATCGAACTTACTGGCATCTCTGTTATACACCATTTTCATGAAACCCAGTCAATCAAGGCACTGTCTGGTATTCTCATGATCAGCAACAGGGCATCCAAAAGTTTTCCAGTGCCACCTGGTCATGGAAATTTCAAAAATTTCATGGTTTTTATCTAGCCATTTTTCAAAGATGAAGTTGGAGGCACTGTGGGTTTCTATTCATTCAGGAATCATTAAATGTTGAGGAAGCTCATTTCAATGAAAGCTCTGGAAAACTCTCACAGGCAAGGCTTCCCAAAGAGTGCCCAAAAAGGTCACATGAAGCCAGGCCCATTGAGGTCTAAATGTGAGGCCCATGTGTGTTTTGACTCTCAACTCAGCCTTCCAAGTCTTTATAATAAATTCATGTTATATACGGGCTGAGATTCCCAGTGCTCTTTTGAAAGCCACCCTGGGCCTAGATCTCAGTTTCCAAGGACGACTCTCATGCGTGTCCTCCTAAAATCCCAACAAAATTCATGGCAATACTTCTCTGAGTTCAGTTCCACAACTCAGTATCTAAGGGGAATCAAACCAGAGTTCAAGCCTAGGTGGACCCAGTCATTTCTTCCAACCGAGACACAAATGACCAAAATTATAACCAAAACACTCCCACATGATACTAATCTTCTTCCATGTAGTCACTCATCATCACCTCTGGCTGAAGGTTTCCATCAGGGGCGCAGCCAAAGACAGTTTCCAAAATAAGCTTGCTTGCCCCTCATTTGCCTAAAGTCAGGATGTCCAGGACACCCTTCCTGTGAAACAGAAATGATCAAATAAGCATGCCTTTAATACTGCTCTGTTTCTCCAATTTGAGGCCTACTGACTTTCAGATATAGATTCTTTATGTGATTTGGAGTCATGCGAAACCCCAAGCACCTCTGCAGGGCTTGGAAGAACTCATTTGACCCAAAGAATCCCTATTTTCACTTGATGGAGGTCAGGAACCTAACAGAGGAAGGCATGTGACTTCATCCACAATGACTGATCTTTTGGCTATTTTGGTTTGGGATGCACACATGGGATCATTCTTTAGATCCATCAGGTGCTGAGAATCTAAGTCACAGCCACACACAAGGCCAAGAGGCTAATTCAGCCACATCCCTTTCCAAAGCAATTAAGCAAAAAGCCACAGGTGATGCCCATTAATTTCCATTTCAAAACTATATTCTTCAGGCTTCACAAAGGGGTGGCCTGAGGCAAAGACCTTCCAGACATTCATTGCAACAGAAAAATAGTTAAGCAAAAGACCCAATCATGGTCTCTCCACTGAGACTTTCCTGGTCACACTGATATCCTACATTCAGGGCAACAGAACAATATGTAAGAAAAGGTGCAAAACATGGTCTCTACACTGAGACTTTCCTGGTCACACTTATATCTGAGTTTTCTGAGAATCTCGCTATTATCTTCAGCTATCCAGTACATGGCCGTGTCACAGAGCTTGGAGGTGGTACATATCTTGGAAACAAAACCATGAGCCAATTCTGGAGAGTGGCCAGAATTCAGGAAGAAAACAGGAACTTAGGAAGATAGCAGGTGTTGCCCATGGATAAGACAAGTTGCAGTCCATTCACTAATTGGCTAGTATGAATTATGGGAAGATTTATACTAGACTAGACATCCGTTAATGCATTATCTTTTCTAATGTCTACAACAACGAACACAGTGGGATACACAGACATAGGAATACTAGTCTTGTCAAACGACTTACTAGAAACAGTCCACTCCAAACCAAACAAAGCGACTTTCCTACCTATTCTCAGAAGATGAGACAAAATAACAAACACACACCCACTGCCCACAAAGGCACCTCCTTCCCCCAAGTAGGTCTTTGACTATCCAGAGAGTCCTCTGACTGGTGGGCTAAACTATGTTCCCCAAAATGGCCTGTCTTCTATCAGATCTGGTTTCCTTGGCCAACTCTCTGAAGTTGTCAGAAAAAATTGGTGAGCCACTACCATCTTTCTCAGGAAAGGTCCCTCTTCAGAGCTCTCCTGGCATTTGTGCTTCCTCACATCAGTAGGTACCAAGAAAGACTGACTCTATTCTTGTTAAATCCAACCAAGTGAGCCCCCTGAGACTGGGACAGGGACTCCTTCTGGGTGCCTGGCTTCTTGGATACCAAGTTCAGAGAGTTGCATCAACAAGGAAATGACGTATGTCACTTTCTTTGGAACTGAATGAGGTCACTGCCCTGGCAACCACTTTATCCTAAAAGTTGCTTCCAAGGGTCCCATGAGATGGAGCTGGCCACTACTTCCTGTGACACTTTAACAAGTTGGAATGGTATATCAACCATAGGAACCTGGGTAAAACTCTCCACCCAGGCCTGGTTTGGTCCATCTTCTCTATAATAAGAAGAGAGAGGCTGATTCAGACACATTCCTTCATTCTGACCAGGTTGTTTGCCATGGAAGATGACTTTTGCTCTCTCAGGTCTTTCATACCTGCCTAAAACTTCTTCAGGTATCATTTCTACATGGACCTTTGAGATTCTCGGCAGGTAGAAGGTACCCTACTTTCCTGTACTGTAAGAACAACTTTGTCCCTGCTCTTCTGTAAAATGAGATTGAGGGAACAGTGTATGTTTCGGGTTAATCACAGGTTCGATTTGGGTTATAAATCATTCTGTGCCATGAATAATGGTATTGGGAACCTACGATATGTACAAGAATATAGAGGTGAAATAAAAGTATGAAAACAGAAATCTAGGTATGATTTGAAGCCCAGAAAACCATTGGGCCCTTGACTGGTATACTTAGCTTTGAATTATGTTCTGCAAATATGTCTCAGATAATTTGATATACAATGGCATAGGACCTTGTACCTTGGATGATTGAATGTAGAAGAGAACATCCAGTCAAAAAGGGATAGTAGGTAGGATTAGGAAGATATTTGGTATGTTTAGGAAGAAGAGTGAGTATAGGATTTGCACCAAAAGTTCTTTCCCAATAGGGATTTGGTTAGAGAATGAATGTAAATGTCATCACATATGAAGAGTCAGTAACTATAATGAGCTTGGGAATATATGTAGAAAAGCAGATATCAATAGAGACATTATGAAATCAGGCAAAGTATAAAATGAGTGATAGGATTAGACATTTTCTACAGGGTTGAGTTTCAGTATATAATCTTAGGAAGAAACAAATATGTAGTCACCAATAGGATTGACATTTGAGAGCATTAGGCAACCTAGACATGGATGTTTTAGTAATCCATGTACACTTTCCATTTCGGCTTTGGTACAATCATAAGTGTGACCTTTACATTTTTTGTTCAGAATATTACTGTGATAAAATGTATATGTAGATAAGGTCACATGAGTATTTCTACCACCATTTCTGGAAGCAATATATTGAAGACGTAATATTAGTATTGGGGGTACAAAGAGGTGTACCCTGTGTCTATGAATATAGAGATAAATCATGAATTGACCATAAGTGAATAAATAATATAACTTGTTCCAACTTTAAATAATCGATTGAACTGATATCTGAGAAATTATAAGAAATCTTATATTGATATATAATCATTCATTTCAAACAGACATACATCTAATGGTAATATTAGTGTTTTGGTTTATCATGGAGAGTATGTGAGTTTTGCTTCAATAGTGATTATGAAAATTGAAAATAATATGTTTGGAAAGAATTCTCATTTAAAGACCAGTCAAGACACCCTGACAATACACGTGTTCTGAAGCAAGAAGTGATTAAAGTTGAAACAAATGCCTATAAATTTGTGAACTTGTGGATGAAATGTAAATCCTATGTTGTGCAAACACTGAAGAAAAAGTAAAGTACCAGTGTTGAATACAAATAAACGTCAAATTACATATCATGTCCCATAGGAATCTACTTGCATTGATGTTAGACTGAGTTAGTTACTGTAGAATTATTAGCATTTGTATGCACCATTCACTGAAGTTAGTTTTCAGTACTAGTAAACAAATATATATTTCAGGTAGATGAATATGTCTGAAAATAATCTTGTGAAAAGTTGATTATGAATCCACGTACATGAACATGAACAAATTTAGAGAGTGTATATAAGACACATATATTTTATATTTTGAAAAATCTGGAGAGTGTATTTATAGATACAAAAAAAACACATACAGACATTAAAAAGAAGCAATATATATGCCAATCAAAATTCATCATTAAATATATATCATCCACAGATGCAAAATATTTATTTTACTGAACATGAGCTAATGTATAATGTTGTTCTACTAGAAAGCTTGTAGGTTAAATTTTCAGTTCCAACAGCGTTTAAGAGTAGTAAACTCTTCTCACAACTTGTATCTGCCAAGTCAGCCACCTCACAAAAATGTACATGTGATACCAGGTAGGATTCTATATGTGCATATGAATATATATGAGTGAATAAGCTACAGAGAAAGGGGAACAAGAATACACATATCTGTTAACTTTAAAAAAACATGGAGGACTATTTCAATTAAAAATTGACTAAATTTATAACTCCTACCTTATATAATGCAAAAGGCAAGTCCAAGTATACAACATGCCTCCTCTGAACTGCTTGTATTTCTATTGTGTTTGGGTTATTTTTCTCCTTTATATTAGGATGAGTAGTCTGACTCTAGTAGGTAGGTATTAGTGTCAGGGATTCAGTATTTCGAAAGGAATATTGGAAAATGAATTTAATGTGTATGCAAATATGTGCTGCACAAATATCCTTCCACTCTCATCCAATGCAATGCCTTGTCAATACCTTCGCCCCAATTAAGACACAAATAGAGGAAAAGAGTTAGAAAATCAGTGAATACATATCTGAAATGGAAATGCTCTGGAATTCACAACTTTGGAGGTGGTAGAGGAGTTTCCAAAAGTAAGGGACAGGGTAAACAATCCACAAACATGAAGCTCTGCTGGCCTAAAAACTTTTTGAGAAACTGCCTCTGAGTTTGGGCACTTGAAATATATGTTGTTGTCAGGAGATTTGACTTCCTTTGTAGTGAGACCATCAAAGCTGGGTCTGCATCTATGTGACCTGGAGGACATGTCTTCTTATTTTCCAATGAAGATGAGCAGCAGTGCTGAATTATCTCTTTGAAGGTAAACTGTGGCCACAGGGGACTAAGTGTCTCCCCGTGTTGACTGTGAAGCCATTTGGTCCTCGTCCACTTTTTGTGATGTTTTTGCTACTGAACTGGGAGTTTAGTATTTGCTTCATGACATACAAGGAGCTCAACTGGGGCACAGTGCTGGAGGGAGTTCTGTCACGTGTGGTGGGCCACGGTCTGCAAGAGAATGCACCAACCATGCTTTTATTCCTCATAGCTTGCCCCATTGCCCCCTTGTCCATATCAACCTGATTCTGAACATTGCCCTGAAACCTCTCCATATAACAACATGCCTTTACATATAAGAGTCTGCTGGCTGCACCATGTCAGTAACATGCCATTTGGAATACAATGGTAGATCCTCATGGCCGTACCACTGAAGATTTATCACACACCTGTCCACCACTGCTCTTGGCCCACTACTCACAAGGCTCCAACATACTGGAATCTCTGTTCTACACCATTTTCATGAAACCCAGTCATACAAGGATCTGTCTGGTATACTCATGATCAGCAATAGGACATCCAAAGGTTCTCCAGTGCCACCTGGTCATGGGAATTTCAAAAATTTCATGGTATTTATCTAGCCATTTTTCAATGATGAAGTTGGAGGCACTGTGGGTTTCAATTCATTCAGTAACCATTAAATGTTGAGGAAGCTCAATTCAATGAAAGCTCTGGAGAACTCTCACAGGCAAGGCTTCCGAAAGAGTGTCCAAAAGGTCACATGAAGCCAGGCCCATTGAAGTCTACAATGTGTGGCCTATGTGTGTTTCAACTCTCAAATATGGCTGCATGTCTTTAAGAATAAAATCATGTGATATCCTGGCTGAGATTCCCAGGGCTCTGTGGAAAGCCACCCTGGGCCTAGATGTCAGTTTCCAAGGGCGACTCTCATGCATGGCCTCCTAAAATCCAAATAAAATTCATGGCAATACTTCTCTGAGGTCAGTTTCACAACTCAGTCTCTAAGGGGAATCACACCAGATTTCAAGCCCACGTGAACCCAGTCATTTCTTCCAACCGCCAAACAAATGACCAAAATTAAAACCAAAACATTTCCAATGTCAATCATCTTCTTCCATATAGTCACCTCTGGCTGGAGGTTTCCATTAGGGGTGCAAACAAAGACAGTGTCCAAAAAATGCTCCCTTGCCCCTCATTTGCCTAAAGTCAGGGTGTCCTTGACACCCTTCCTGTGAACCAGGAGTGATCAAATAAGCCTGCCGTAAATACTGCTGTGTTTATCCAATTTGAGTCCTACTGACTTTCAGGTATAGATTCTATATGTGATTTGGAGTCATGCGAAAACCCAAGCCCCTCTGCAGGGCTTGGAAGAACTCATTTGACACAAAGAATCCATATTTTCACTTGATGGAGGTCAGGAACCTAACACAGGAAGGCAAGAGACTTCATCCACAATGACTGATTTTTTGTCATTATGGTTTTGAACGCACACATGGAATCATTCTTTAGATCCATCATGTGCTTAGAATCTAAATCACAGCCACAAACAAGGCCAAGAGGCTAATTCAGCCACATCCCTTTCGAAAGCAATAAAGCAAAGAGCCACAGGTGATGCCCATTCATTTCCATTTCAAAACTATATTCTTCAGGCTTCACAAAGGGGTGGCCGGAAGCAAAATCCTTCCAGATATTCAGTGCAAGAGAACCGTACTTAAACAAAAAGTCCAAAGCAGGGTCTCTCAACTGAGAGTTTCCTGGTCACACTGATATCTGAGTTTTCTGAGATGCTCGCCATTCTCTTCAGCTCTCCAGTACATGGCCATGTCAGAGAGCTTGGAGGTGGTACATATCTTGTACACAAAACCATGAGCCTATTCTGCAGAGTGGCCAGAATTTAGGAAGAAACCAGCAACTTAGGAAGATAGCAGGTGTTTCCCATTGATAAGACAAGCTGCAGTTCATTCATATATTGGGCAGGATGAATTATGGGAAGATTTATACTAGACAGGACACATCCATTAATGCATTTTCTTTTCTAATGTGTACAACACCAGACACAGTGGGATACACAGACAAAGAAACACTCGCCTTGTCAAACGACTTACTAGAACAGTCCACTCAAAACCAAAAAAAAAAAAAAAAACAAAAACAAAAAACGCCTTTCCTACCTATTCTCAGAACATGAGACAGAACCACAAACCCAAACCCACTCCCACAAAGGCACCTTCTTTCCCCAAGTAGGTCTGTGACAACCCGGAGTGTCCTCTGACTGGTGAGCCATACAATGTTTCCCCAAATTGGCCTGTCTTGTCTCAGATCTGGTCTCCTTGTCCAACTCTGTGAAGTTGAGAGGAGCCAGCGGTGAGCCACTACCTGTTTTCTCAGAAAAGGTCCCTCTTCAGAGCTCTACTGGCATTTGGCCATCCTCACATCAGTAGGTACCAAGAAAGGCTGACTTTGTCCTTGGAAAATCCAAACAAGTGAGCCCACTGGGACTGGGACTGGGACTGGGACTGCCACTGGGTGGCTTCTTGGATACCAAGTTCAGAGAGTTCCATCACCAAGGAAATGAGGTATGTCACTTTCTTTGGAACTGAATGAGGTGACTGCCTTGGCAACCACTTTGTCCTAACAGTTGCTTCCAAGAGTCCCAAGAGATGGAGCCAGCCGCTCCTTCTTGTGACACTTTCACAAGTTAGAATGGAATATAAACGATAGCCAAACGTGAACAGCTCTCCACACAGGCCTGTTTTGGTCAGTCTTCTCTACAATAAGAAGAGAGAGGCTGATTCAGACACGTCCCTTCGTTCTAACTAGGTTTTTTTGCCATGGAAGATGACTTTTGCTCACTCAGGTCCTTCATACATGCCTACAACTTGTGCAAGTATCATTTCTGCATGGACCTTTGAGGTTCTCAGCAGGTGGACGGTCCCCTACTTTCCTGTATTGTAAGAACAACTCTGTTCCTGCTCTTTTGTGAAATGAGTTTGAGGGAACAGTGTATGTTTATGGTTAATAACAGGTTCGATTTGGGTTAGGAATCATTCTGTGCGATGAATAATAGTGTTGGAAACCTGTGATATTTACAAGAATATAGAGGTGAAATATAAGTATGAAAACAGAAATCTAGGTATGATTTGAAGCCCAGAAGGGCATTGAGCCCTTGATTGGGATACTTAGCTACGAATTATGTTCTGCAAATATGTCTCATATAATTCGATATACAATGGCATAGGACCTTGTACCTTGGATGATTGAATGTAGAAGAGAACATCCAGTCAAAAAGGGATAGTTGCTAGGATCATGAAGCTAGTCGGTAGGTTTAGGTGGAAGAGTGAGTATATGATTTGCACCAAAAGTTCTTTAGCAATAGGGTTTCGGTTAGAGACTGAATTTAAATGTCAGCACATATGAAGAGTCAGTCACTAGGATGAGCTGGGGAAAATATGCAGAAAAGCAGATATCAATAGAGACATTACAAAATTAGGCAAAGTATAAAGTGACTGATAGGATTAGACATGTTCAACAGTGTTGAGTTTCAATATATAATCTTAGGAAGAAACAAATATGTAGTCACCAATAGGATTGGCATTTGAGAGCATTACGCAACCTGGACATGGATGTTTTTAGTAATCCGTGTTCACTTTCCATTTAGGCCTTGGTACAATCATAAGTATGGCCATTAATTTTTTTGTCCAGAATATTACTGGGATAAAATGTATATGTAGATCAGGTGACATGAGTATTTCTTCCACCATTTCTGGGAGCAATATATTAAAGACGTAAAATTAGTATTGGGGTTACAAAGAGGTGCACCCTGTGTCTATGAATATAGAGATAAAGCATGAATAGAACATACTGTGAATAAATAATATAACTTGTTCCAATTTTAAATAATGGATTTAACTGATATCTGAAAAATTACAGGAAATCTTATATTGATATACAATCATTCATTCCAACCAATTATACATCTAATTGTAATATTAGTGTTTTGGTTTATCATGAAGAGTGTGTGAGTTTTGCTTCAAAAGTGATTATGGAAATCGAAAATAATGTGTTTGGAAAGAAGTGTCATAAAAAGACCAGTCAGGAAACCTGGAGGAATACATATGTTGTGAAGCAGGAAGTGATTGAAAGTAAAACAAATGCCTATAGGTTTGCTAATTTGTGGATGAAATATATATCCAATGATGTGCATAAACTCATGAAATAGTAATGTACCAGTGTTGAGTAAAAATGAACGTCAAAATACACATCATGTCCCATAGGAATCTACTTGCATTGATATTAAACTGGGACAGTTACTGTAGAAATATTAGGATTCGCGTGCATCATTCACCAAAGTTAGTATTCTTTTTTTTTTAATTTTTATTTATGGTTGTTAAAAACATTACATAGTTCTTGATATATCATATATCGCATTTTGATTCAAGTGGGTTATGAACTCCCATTTTTACCCCGTGTACAGATTGCAGAATCACATCAGTTACACATCCATTGATTCACATATAGCCATACTAGTGTCTGTTCTATTTTGCTGCCTTTCCTATTCTCTACTATCCCCCCTCCCCTCCCCTCTCCTCCCCTCTTCTCTCTCTACCCACTCTACAGTAATAAATTTCTCCCCCTTGTATTATTTTTCCCTTTTCCCGCACTTCCTTTTGTATAAAATTTTGTATAACCCTGAGGCTCTCCTCCCATTTCCATGCAATTTCCCTTCTCTCTCCCTTTCCCTTCCACCTCTCATCCCTGTTTAGTGTTAATCTTCTTCTCATGCTCTTCGTCACTACTCTGTTCTTAGTTGCTCTCCTTATATCAAAGAAGACATTTGGCATTTGTTTTTTAGGGATTGGCTAGGTTCACTTAGCATAATCTGCTCTAATGCCATCCATTTCCCTGCAAATTCTAAGATTTTGTCATTTTTAAATGCAGAGTAATACTCCATTGTGTATAAATGCCACATTATTTTTATTCATTCTTCCATTGAAGGGCATATAGCTTGGTTCCACAGTCTTGCTATTGTGAATTGTGCTGCTCTGAACATCGATGCAGCAGTGTCCCTGTAGCATGCTCTTTTTAGGTCTTTAGGTTTTAGACCGAGAAGGGGAATATCTGGGTCAAATGGTGGTTCCATTGCCAGCTTTCCAAGAAATCTCCATACTGCTTTCCCATTTGGCTGCACCAATTTGCAGTCCCACCAGCAATGTACAAGTTTACCTGTTTCCCCATATCCTCGACAGCACTTGTTGTTGTTTGACTTCATAATGGCTGCCAATCTTACTGGAGTGAGATGGTATCTTAGGGTGGTTTTGATTCACATTTCTCTGACTGCTGGAGATGGTGAGCATTTTTTTATGTACTTGTTGATTGATTGTATGTCCTCCTCTGAGCAGTGTCTGTTCAGGTCCTTGGCCCATTTGTTGATTGTGTTATTTGTTATCTTATTGACTAATTTTTTGAGTTCTTTGTATACTCTGGATATTAGGGCTCTATCTGAAGTGTGAGGAGTAAAGATTTGTTCTTAGGATGTAGGCTCCCTATTTACCTCTCTTATTGTTTCTTTTGCTGAGAAAAAACTTTTTAGTTTGAGTACGTCCCATTTGTTGATTCTA
Organism: Callospermophilus lateralis; assembly: GCF_048772815.1. Classification (NCBI taxonomy): domain Eukaryota; kingdom Metazoa; phylum Chordata; class Mammalia; order Rodentia; family Sciuridae; genus Callospermophilus; species Callospermophilus lateralis. Next base: position 545,852 of record NW_027516705.1, read on the forward strand.
GCTATTAACTCTTGTGCTATGGGTGTCCTATTGAGGAATTTGGAGCCCGACCCCACAGTATGTAGATCATAGCCAACTTTTTCTTCTATCAGGCGCCGTGTCTCTGATTTGTTATCAAGCTCCTTGATCCATTTTGAGTTAATTTTTGTGCATTGCGAGAGAAAGGGATTCAGTTTCATTTTGTTGCATATGGATTTCCAGCTTTCCCGGCACCAATTATTGAAGATGCTATCCTTCATCCATTGCATGCTTTTAGCCCCTTTATCAAATATGTGATAGTTGAAGTTTTGTGGATTGGTTTCTGTGTCCTCTAATCTGTACCATTGTTCCAACCGCCTGTTTTGGTACCAGTATTATGCTATTTTTGTTACTATTGCTCTGCAGTATACTTTGAAGTCTGATATCGCTATATCGCCTGATTCACACTTCCTGCTTATCATTGTTTTTGCTATTCTGGGTCTTTTATTTTTCCATATGAATTTCATGATTGCTTTCTCTATTTCTACAAGAAATGCCATTAGGATTTTGATTGTCATTGCATTAAACCTAGAGAGAACTTTTGGTAATATCGCCATTTTGATAATGTTAGTTCTGCCTATATATGAACAGGGTACATTTTTACATCTTTTAAGATCTTCCTCTATTATTCTCTTTAGGGTTCTGTAGTTTTCATTTTATGAGACTTACACCTCTTTTGTTAGGCTGATTCCCAATTATTTTTTTTAGGATATTGTGAATGTAGTGGTTGTCCTCATTTCCGTTTCAGAGGATTTTTTGCTGATACACAGGAATGCCTTTGATTTATGCGTGTTGATTTTATATCCTGCCACTTTGCTGAATTCATTCATTAGCTCTATTAGTTTCTTTGTAGACCCTTTTGGGTCTGCTAGGTATAGAATCATGTCATCTCTAATAGTGATAATTTAAGTTCTTCTTTTCCTATTTTTATGGCTTTAATTTTTTTGTCTAATTGCTCTCGCCAGTGTTTCACGAACTATGTTGAACAGAAGTGGTGAAAGAAGGCATTCCTTTCTTGTTCCAGATTTTAGGGGGAATGCCTTCAATTATTCTCCATTCAGAATGATGCTAGCCTGAGGCTTAGCAGAGATTGCTTTTACAATATTGAGGTATGTTCCTGTTATCCCTAGTTTTTCTAGAGTTTTGAACATAAAGGTATGCTGTACTTTGTCGAATGCTTTCTCTGCATCTATCGAGATGATCATATGGTTCTTATTTTTAAGTCTATTGATGTGATGAATAACATTTATTGATTTCCCTATATTGATCCAGCCTTGCATCCCACGGATGAGTCCTACTTGATCATGTACACAATTTTTTTGATATGCTTTTGTATCTGATTTGCTAGAATTTAATTGAGGATTTTTGCCTCTAGGTTCATTAGAGATATTGGTCTGTAGTTTTCTTTCTTTAAAGTGTCTTTTTCTGGTGTAGAAATCAGGGTGATGGTGGCCTCATAGAATGAATTTGGAAGTTCTTCTTCTTTTTCAATTTCCTGAAATAGCTTGAAAAGCATTGGTATTAGTTCCTCTTTAAAGGTTGTGTAAAACTCTGCTGTATACCCATCGGGTCCTGGGCTTTTCTTACTTGGTAGTGTTTTGATGGTTTCTTCTATTTCCTCAATTGATATCGGTCTGTTTAGGTTGTCTATAACCTCCTGACTCAATCTGGGCACATCAAATGACTTAAGAAATTTATCGATGCCTTCACTCTCTTCTATTTTATTGGAGTATAAAGATTCAAAATATTTTCTTATTATCTTCTGTATTTCTGAAATATCTCTTGCGATATTGTCTCTTTCATCCCGTATGCTAGTAATTTGAGTTCTCTCTCTTTTTTTCTTCATTACCATGGCTAAGGTTCTGTTGGTTTTATTTATTTTTTCAAAGAACCAAATGGGTTGACGTGTCCGCGCGGGCAGGCCGCTGGGCCTGTTTCTCCATTCGGTTGCAGGTCTGCCTACCTTGCGGGAGTGGGTGGTGGCTCTGCTTTGCCCCTTCTCCAATTGGGGTGTCGTGACTATCATGCCGGCACGTCGCTGGGCCTGTTCTGGGCGCGGGCAATGCTACTTTTTAATGTCTATGTGTGTGTGTGTGTGTGTGTGTGTGCATATATATGTGTATATATATATATATATATATATATATATATATATATATATTCACTCTCCAAATTTTTCAAAATATGAAATATATTTGTCTTATTATAAATTCCCTAAATTCATTCATATTCATGTATGTGGATTTATAATCAACTTTTCAAAGATTATTCTCAGAAATATTCATCCACCTGAAATACATATTTGTTTCCTAGTACTGAAAGCTAACTCTGGGGGATCATATGATGGCGGCGAAGGAAGTGCATCACCCCCATGTACCGCGTCACTGTGCGGGAGAATGACGAGTTAGAACTGCTAAAACCTATCTTTTTAGGAATTTCCAGCAAAATTGGGGTGCTCCAAAACCTAGTTGAAGTATTTCTATCTCATGAGGATCAGCTATGGGGGCTCCAACGCGAGTGATTTGTCCGCACCGAGGGTCATGCTGCTTATTCAGCAAATCGCTCTGCGGCTAGAGTATGCGGCACGCGCTGGGAAATGACGAGATAGCAATGCAAATATACAGCGGTGTGGATTTTGTGGGCTCCTGCCACCTGTGCAATCACTGTGCTCAGTGCTGAATTCTGGGTTTGAGATGGGGGAAGGAAGCGGTCCAATTCTGTTCTCCCCACCGGTCAGACCACAGAGGAAGCCAGTGGCCACCATCTTGGAGAGCTGACGTCACCATCCCTGTGTTCCACTGATCGCCACTCATTCAGCTATAGACTAGGTAATTTCAGGCTGCCATTTGCCTGTGTCTTGCAGACAAATTACTCAGGCTCAGTGCTAAAGAAACCACAGAAACTGCTTCATGGAGCCTGCTCCTATCAGAACATACACCAAGCCAACAGCGGCCGAATTTCAGCTCCTGGAACTGATCTGGCCCAGGGCTAGAGAACTCACGGAAACTGCTTCTCGGTCCGGGTCTTGCTGAATACTGTGGAGTTTAATACCAACCGAGCCTTCATAGGCAGTGGCAGCAAGTTTGAGACGGGGCTTGTGAGGGCCCGTCAAGACTCACCCGTTTCTTTTGTCACCCGGCAAAGGGAACGAAATGCTGCCATTCACATGGTGTATCAACATGGCAGAGATCTGATGTCATCAGAAAGCGGCGGAGGAGATAACTTCATTGATACCAGCGGTGACAGAAACAGTTGGTCTTCTGGTAAAGAAAGTGAGTCACAAACACCTGAGTATCTCTCACTTTGTCATCAAGCCAGAGGGGCAGAGCAGAGCTGCTGCCCATGCCCGGAACGGACCAAGCGACCCACTGTCATGGTAGTCACGTCACCCCAATTGGAGTAGGGGCAGAGCAGAGTTGCCGCCCGTGCCCGGAACAGGCCCAGCGACCTGCAGGCATGGTAGTCACATCACCCCAATTGGAGTAGGGGCAGAGCAGAGCTGCCACCCGGGCCCAGATCAGGCCCAGCCACCTGCTGGCGTGGTAGTCACGTCACCCAAATTGTAGTAGGGGCCAAGCTGGCCGCCGCCCGCGCCCGCAATGTAAGCAGACATGTGACTGACCTGCGGAACAGGCCCAGCGGCCTGCCACCATGGTAGACACAACACCCCAATTGGAGTAGTGGCAGAGCAGAGCCTTCTCCCAAGCCCAGTAAAAGCACAGCGGCCCACCAGCGTGGTAGTCACGTCAACACAATTGGAGTAGGCGTAGAGCAGAGCCTTTGCCCGCGCCCAGAACAGGCCCAGCGACGTGCCGGCATGATAGTCACGACACCCCAATTGGAGAAGGGGCAAAGCAGAGCCACCACCCACTCCCGCAATGTAGGCAGACCTGCAACCGAATGGAGAAACAGGCCCAGCGGCCTGCCAGCGCAGAGGACACGTCAACCCATTTGGTTCTTTGAAAAAATAAATAAAACCGACAGAACCTTAGCCATGGTAATGAAGAAAAAAAGAGAGAGAACTCAAATTACTAGCATACAGGATGAAAGAGACAATATCACAAGAGATATTTCAGAAATACAGAAGATAATAAGAAAATATTTTGAATCTTTGTACTCCAATAAAATAGAAGAGAGTGAAGGCATCGATAAATTTCTTAAGTCATTTGATGTGCCCAGATTGAGTCAGGAGGTTATAGACAACCTAAACAGACCAATATCAACTGAGGAAATAGAAGAAACCATCAAAACACTACCAAGTAAGAAAAGCCCAGGACCCGATGGGTATACAGCAGAGTTTTACAAAAACTTTAAAGAGAAACTAATACCAATGCTTTTCAAGCTATTTCAGGAAATTGAAAAAGAAGGAGAACTTCCAAATTCATTCTATGAGGCCACCATCACCCTGATTCCTACACCAGAAAAAGACACTTCAAAGAAAGAAAACTACAGACCAATATCTCTAATGAACCTAGAGGCAAAAATCCTCAATTAAATTCTAGCAAATCAGATACAAAAGCATATCAAAAAAATTGTGTACATGATCAAGTAGGACTCATCCGTGGGATGCAAGGCTGGATCAATATAGGGAAATCAATAAATGTTATTCATCACATCAATAGACTTAAAAATAAGAACCATATGATCATCTCGATAGATGCAGAGAAAGCATTCGACAAAGAACAGCATACCTTTATGTTCAAAACTCTAGAAAAACTAGGGATAACAGGAACATACCTCAATATTGTAAAAGCAATCTCTGCTAAGCCTCAGGCTAGCATCATTCTGAATGAAGAATAATTGAAGGCATTCCCCCTAAAATCTGGAACAAGAAAGGGATGCCCTCTTTCACCACTTCTGTTCAACATAGTTTGTGAAACACTGGCGAGAGCAATTAGACAGACAAAAAAAATTAAAGCCATAAAAACAGGAAAAGAAGAACTTAAATTATCACTATTAGAGATGACATGATTCTATACCTAGCAGACCCAAAAGGGTCTACAAAGAAACTAATAGAGCTAATGAATGAGTTCAGCAAAGTGGCAGCATATAAAATCAACACGAAATCAAAGGCATTCCTGTATATCAGCAAAAAATCCTCTGAAACGGAAATGAGGACAACCACTACATTCACAATATCCTAAAAAAAATAATTGGGAATCAGCCTAACAAAAGAGGTGCAAGTCTCATAAAATGAAAACTACAGAACCCTAAAGAGAATAATAGAGGAAGATCTTAAAAGATGTAAAAATGTACCCTGTTCATATATAGGCAGAACTAACATTATCAAAATGGCGATATTACCAAAAGTTCTCTATAGGTTTAATGCAATGCCAATCAAAATCCTAATGGCATTTCTTGTAGAAAAAGAGAAAGCAATCGTGAAATTCATATGGAAAAATAAAAGACCCAGAATAGCAAAAACAATGATAAGCAGGAAGTGTGAATCAGGCGATATAGCGATATCAGACTTCAAAGTATACTGCAGAGCAATAGTAACAAAAATAGCATAATACTGGTACCAAAACAGGCGGTTGGAACAATGGTACAGATTAGAGGACACAGAAACCAATCCACAAAACTTCAACTATCTCATATTTGATAAAGGGGCTAAAAGCATGCAATGGATGAAGGATAGCATCTTCAATAATTGGTGCCGGGAAAGCTGGAAATCCATATGCAACAAAATGAAACTGAATCCCTTTCTCTCGCCATGCACAAAAGTTAACTCAAAATGGATCAAGGAGCTTGATAACAAATCAGAGACACGGCGCCTGATAGAAGAAAAAGTTGGCTATGATCTACATACTGTGGGGTCGGGCTCCAAATTCCTCAATAGGACACCCATAGCACAAGAGTTAATAGCTAGAATCAACAAATGGGACGTACTCAAACTAAAAAGTTTTTCTCAGCAAAAGAAACAATAAGAGAGGTAAATAGGGAGCCTACATCCTAAGAACAAATCTTTACTCCTCACACTTCAGATAGAGCCCTAATATCCAGAGTATACAAAGAACTCAAAAAATTAGTCAATAAGATAACAAATAACACAATCAACAAATGGGCCAAGGACCTGAACAGACACTGCTCAGAGGAGGACATACAATCAATCAACAAGTACATAAAAAAATGCTCACCATCTCCAGCAGTCAGAGAAATGTGAATCAAAACCACCCTAAGATACCATCTCACTCCAGTAAGATTGGCAGCCATTATGAAGACAAACAACAACAAGTGCTGTCAAGGATATGGGGAAACAGGTAAACTTGTACATTGCTGGTGGGACTGCAAATTGGTGCAGCCAAATGGGAAAGCAGTATGGAGATTTCTTGGAAAGCTGGCAATGGAACCACCATTTGACCCAGATATTCCCCTTCTCGGTCTAAAACCTAAAGACCTAAAAAGAGCATGCTACAGGGACACTGCTACATCGATGTTCAGAGCAGCACAATTCACAATAGCAAGACTGTGGAACCAAGCTATATGCCCTTCAATGGAAGAATGAATAAAAATAATGTGACATTTTTACACAATGGAGTATTACTCTGCATTTAAATATGACAAAATCTTAGAATTTGCAGGGAAATGGATGGCATTAGAGCAGATTATGCTAAGTGAACCTAGCCAATCCCTAAAAAACAAATGCCAAATGTCTTCTTTGATATAAGGAGAGTAACTAAGAACAGAGTAGTGACGAAGAGCATGAGAAGAAGATTAACACTAAACAGGGATGAGAGGTGGAAGGGAAAGGGAAAGAGAAGGGAAATTGCATGGAAATGGGAGGAGAGCCTCAGGGTTATACAAAATTTTATACAAAAGGAAGTGCGGGAAAAGGGAAAAATAATACAAGGGGGAGAAATTTATTACTGTAGAGTGGGTAGAGAGAGAAGAGGGGAGGAGAGGGGAGGGGAGGGGGGATAGTAGAGGATAGGAAAGGCAGCAGAATAGAACAGAGACTAGTATGGCTATATGTGAATCAATGGATGTGTAACTGATGTGATTCTGCGATCTGTATACGGGGTAAAAATGGGAGTTCATAACCCACTTGAATCAAAATGTGATATATGATATATCAAGAACTATGTAATGGTTTTAACAACCATAAATAAAAATTAAAAAAAAAGAATACTAACTTTGGTGAATGATGCACGCGAATCCTAATATTTCTACAGTAACTGACCCAGTTTAATATCAATGCAAGTAGATTCCTATGGGACATGATGTGTATTTTGACGTTCATTTTTACTCAACACTGGTACATTACTATTTCATGAGTTTATGCACATCATTGGATATATATTTCATCCACAAATTAGCAAACTTATAGGCATTTGTTTTACTTTCAATCACTTCCTGCTTCACAACATATGTATTCCTCCAGGTTTCCTGACTGGTCTTTTTATGACACTTCTTTCCAAACACATTATTTTCGATTTCCATAATCACTTTTGAAGCAAAACTCACACACTCTTCATGATAAACCAAAACACTAATATTACAATTAGATGTATAATTGGTTGGAATGAATGATTGTATATCAATATAAGATTTCCTGTAATTTTTCAGATATCAGTTAAATCCATTATTTAAAATTGGAACAAGTTATATTATTTATTCACAGTATGGTCTATTCATGCTTTATCTCTATATTCATAGACACAGGGTGCACCTCTTTGTAACCCCAATACTAATTTTACGTCTTTAATATATTGCTCCCAGAAATGGTGGAAGAAATACTCATGTCACCTGATCTACATATACATTTTATCCCAGTAATATTCTGGACAAAAAAATTAATGGCCATACTTATGATTGTACCAAGGCCTAAATGGAAAGTGAACACGGATTACTAAAAACATCCATGTCCAGGTTGCGTAATGCTCTCAAATGCCAATCCTATTGGTGACTACATATTTGTTTCTTCCTAAGATTATATATTGAAACTCAACACTGTTGAACATGTCTAATCCTATCAGTCACTTTATACTTTGCCTAATTTTGTAATGTCTCTATTGATATCTGCTTTTCTGCATATTTTCCCCAGCTCATCCTAGTGACTGACTCTTCATATGTGCTGACATTTAAATTCAGTCTCTAACCGAAACCCTATTGCTAAAGAACTTTTGGTGCAAATCATATACTCACTCTTCCACCTAAACCTACCGACTAGCTTCATGATCCTAGCAACTATCCCTTTTTGACTGGATGTTCTCTTCTACATTCAATCATCCAAGGTACAAGGTCCTATGCCATTGTATATCGAATTATATGAGACATATTTGCAGAACATAATTCGTAGCTAAGTATCCCAATCAAGGGCTCAATGCCCTTCTGGGCTTCAAATCATACCTAGATTTCTGTTTTCATACTTATATTTCACCTCTATATTCTTGTAAATATCACAGGTTTCCAACACTATTATTCATCGCACAGAATGATTCCTAACCCAAATCGAACCTGTTATTAACCATAAACATACACTGTTCCCTCAAACTCATTTCACAAAAGAGCAGGAACAGAGTTGTTCTTACAATACAGGAAAGTAGGGGACCGTCCACCTGCTGAGAACCTCAAAGGTCCATGCAGAAATGATACTTGCACAAGTTGTAGGCATGTATGAAGGACCTGAGTGAGCAAAAGTCATCTTCCATGGCAAAAAAACCTAGTTAGAACGAAGGGACGTGTCTGAATCAGCCTCTCTCTTCTTATTGTAGAGAAGACTGACCAAAACAGGCCTGTGTGGAGAGCTGTTCACGTTTGGCTATCGTTTATATTCCATTCTAACTTGTGAAAGTGTCACAAGAAGGAGCGGCTGGCTCCATCTCTTGGGACTCTTGGAAGCAACTGTTAGGACAAAGTGGTTGCCAAGGCAGTCACCTCATTCAGTTCCAAAGAAAGTGACATACCTCATTTCCTTGGTGATGGAACTCTCTGAACTTGGTATCCAAGAAGCCACCCAGTGGCAGTCCCAGTCCCAGTCCCAGTCCCAGTGGGCTCACTTGTTTGGATTTTCCAAGGACAAAGTCAGCCTTTCTTGGTACCTACTGATGTGAGGATGGCCAAATGCCAGTAGAGCTCTGAAGAGGGACCTTTTCTGAGAAAACAGGTAGTGGCTCACCGCTGGCTCCTCTCAACTTCACAGAGTTGGACAAGGAGACCAGATCTGAGACAAGACAGGCCAATTTGGGGAAACATTGTATGGCTCACCAGTCAGAGGACACTCCGGGTTGTCACAGACCTACTTGGGGAAAGAAGGTGCCTTTGTGGGAGTGGGTTTGGGTTTGTGGTTCTGTCTCATGTTCTGAGAATAGGTAGGAAAGGCGTTTTTTGTTTTTGTTTTTTTTTTTTTTTTTTGGTTTTGAGTGGACTGTTCTAGTAAGTCGTTTGACAAGGCGAGTGTTTCTTTGTCTGTGTATCCCACTGTGTCTGGTGTTGTACACATTAGAAAAGAAAATGCATTAATGGATGTGTCCTGTCTAGTATAAATCTTCCCAAAATTCATCCTGCCCAATATATGAATGAACTGCAGCTTGTCTTATCAATGGGAAACACCTGCTATCTTCCTAATTTGCTGGTTTCTTCCTAAATTCTGGCCACTCTGCAGAATAGGCTCATGGTTTTGTGTACAAGATATGTACCACCTCCAAGCTCTCTGACATGGCCAAGTACTGGAGAGCTGAAGAGAATGGCGAGCATCTCAGAAAACTCAGATATCCGTGTGACCAGTAAACTCTCAGTTGAGAGACCCTGCTTTGGACTTTTTGTTTAAGTACTGTTCTCTTGCACTGAATATCTGGAAGGATTTTGCTTCCGGCCACCCCTTTGTGAAGCCTGAAGAATATAGTTTTGAAATGGAAATGAATGGGCATCACCTGTGGCTCTTTGCTTTATTGCTTTCGAAAGGGATGTGGCTGAATTAGCCTCTTGGCCTTGTTTGTGGCTGTGATTTAGATTCTAAGCACATCATGGATCTAAAGAATGATTCCACCTAGGTCTGGTTTGGTCCATCTTCGCCACATTAAGAAAAGAGAGGCTGATTCAAACACGTCCCTTCGTCCTGACTAGGTTGTTTGCCATAGAAGATGACTTTTGCTCTCTCAGGTCCTTCATAGCTGCCTATATCTTCTCCAGGGATCATTTCTGCATGGACCTTTGAGGTTCTCAGCAGGTGGAAGATCCCCTACATTCTGTATTGTAAGACCAGCTCTGGCCCTGCTCTTCTATAAAGTTAGATTGAGGGAACTGTGTATGGTTAGGTTTAATACCTGGTTCAATTTGGGTTATGAATCATTCTGCGGGATGCATAATGGTATTGGGAACCTGCGATATTCACAAGAATATATAGGTGAAATATAAGTATGAAAACAGAAATCTAGGTAAGATTTGAAACCCAGAGGGCATTGGGCCGTTGATTGGGATACTTAGCATTCAATTATGTTCTGCACAGATGTCTCAGATAAATCGATATGCAATGGCATAGGACCTTGTACCTTGGATGATTGAATGTCGAAGAGAACATCCAGTCAAAAAGGCATAGTCAGTAGGATTAAGAAGATAGTCGGTAGGTTTAGAAAGACGAGTGAGTATAGGATTTGGACCAAAAGTTCTTTAGCAACAGGGTTTCGGGTAGAGAGTGAATGTAAACGTGAGCACATGTGAAGAGTCAGTCACAATGATGAACTGGGGAAAATATGTCAGAAAGCAGATATCAACAGAGACATTAGGAAATCAGTCAAAGTATAAAGTGAGTGATAAGATTAGATATTTTCAATATGGTTGAGGTTGAATATAAAATCTTAGAAAGAAACAAATATGTAATTACGAATTGGATTGACATTTGAAAGCATTAGGCAATATGAACATGGATGCTTTTAGTTGTCCTTGCTCAGTTTCCATTTAGGCTTTGGTAGAATCTTAAGTGTTATCTTCGCTTTTTTTGTCCAGAATATTACTGTGATAAATGTATATGTAGATCAGGTGACATGAGTATTTCTTCCACCATTTTTTTTTAGGAATAATTGGAAGACGTATAAATTAGTCTTGGGGGTACAAAGAGGTGTAACCTTTGTTTATGAATACAGAGATAATGCATGAATAGTCCATACTGTGAATAAATAATATAACTGGATCTACTTTAAATAATGGATTGAATTATTATCTGAAATTATATATGAAATCATATATTGATATACAATCATTCATTCCAACCAGTTATACAACTAATGGAAATATTAGTGTTATGGTTTATCATGAAGGGTGTGTGAGTTTTGGTTCAAAAATGATTATGGAAAACGAAAATAATGACTTTGGAAAGAAGCCTCATTAAAAGACCAGTGAAGAAACATGGAGAAATACATGTGTTCTGAAGTAGGAAGTGATTGTAAGTAAAAAAAATGCCTATGAATTTGTGAACTTGTGGATGAAATACATATCCTATGATGTGCATAAACTGAAGAAATAGTAATGTACCAGTGTTGAATAAAAATGAACATCAAAATGCATATCATGTCCCATAGGAATCTACTTGCATTGATGTTATACTGGATCAGTTACTGTAGAAATATTAGAATTTGTATGCACCATTCACTGAAGTTAGTTGTCAGTACTAGGAAAGAAATATGTAGTTCAGGTAGATGAATATTTGTGAGAATAATCTTGTGAAATTTTGATTATAAATCCACACATATGAATATGAATGAATTTAGGGAGTGTATAATAAGACACATATATTACATATTTTGATAAATCTGTAGAGTGTGTATATATATATACAGACACACACACACACACACACACACACACACACACAACCAGATATTAAAAACTAGCAAAATATATGCCGATCAAAATTCATCATGAAATATATATCATAAAGATCCAAAAATATTCTTTTGACTGAACATGGGTTTATGTATAGTGTTGTTCTACTGGGAAGCTCACCCATAGGTTGAATTTTCAGTTCCAACACCATTTTGGAAGAGTGATGTCTTCTCACACTTTGTATCTGCCAAGTCATGTAACTCACAAGAATGTACGTGTGATCCCCGTAGGATTCTATTTGTGCATATAAAAATACATGTGCTGAATAAGCTCCAGAGAAAGGGAGACAGTAATTCACATATTTGTTAACTTTAAAAACACATGGAGAACTATTTCAATTAAAAATTGACTAGATTTATAACACCTACCCTTTCTCATGCAAAAGTCAATTTCAACTCTGAACTGCGTGTATTTATATACTGTTTTGGTTATTTTTCTCTATCATATTAGGATTAGTAGTCAGAATCTAGTAGAATATGGGTTAGTGTCAGGTATTCAGAAATTCGAATGGAAAATAGGAAAATTAATCTAATATGTATGCAAATATGTGCTACAAAAAATCTTCCCACTCTCATCCAGAACAATGCCTTGACATTACCTTCGCCCCAAGTTAGACACATTTAGAGAAGAAGAGTTAAAAAATCTGTGATTACATTTCTGGAATGGAAAATGCTCATGAGTGCACAAAATTGGAGGTGGTATAGGAGTTTCTAAAAGTAAGGACAGGGTACACACTCCACAAACATGGAGCTCTGCCAGCCTAACACTTTTTGAGAAACTGCCACTGAGGTTCTGCACTTGAAATATATGTTGTTGTCAGGAGTTAAGTTTCCTTTGCAGTGACACCCTCAAAGCTGGGTGTGCGTCTCTGAGACCTTGAGGACATAGTTTCTTATTTTCCAATGTACACGAGGCAGCAGTGCTGAAGTCTCTCTTTGTAGGTTAACTGTGGCGACTGGGGCTTAGTTTCTCCCCATGTGGAATGTGAAGCCAATTGGTCATCCTCCACTTTTTGTGGTGTTTCTTGCTGCTGCACTGGGAGTTTGGTATTTGCTTTTTGAAATACAACAGTTCAACTGGTACACCGTGCTGGAGGGAATTCTGTCAAGTGTGGTGGGTCAGGGTCTGCAAGAAAGTGCACCATCCAGGCTTCGCTGAAACTTTAGTGACACACCATAAATTTTGGCCTTCCCTGGCCAGACAACGACCCTCTCTGAGGCTCTAATTGTCCTCATAATTTCTGATATTGGGACCAGCAAAAATAAATAAATAAACTACCATTTGTGTCATGCTTGTCAAAGTTCTGTTTTCTGTAACCCCCCTTTTGTGTAACTTCCTGGGCCATATAGCTGGGCTATAGGAAAGGCGGGGTTGCTGTTTTGTTCCTGCCATTTTGGGAGGGAGAGGCAGCCCAGCTGGTTGACATAATAAGCTTGCCTCAATTTGATTTTAGTTGGAGTCAGTGTTCTTTTTTTGCTTTCTCATCTAACCTTTTTGAGTTTCCCAGCAAGATGACCCAGCCGACCAGATCACAAGACCAGACTGCTGGAAATTCTGAATCTGGCCTTCCCTCCAGGGCTCCGGGCTGGAGAGCCACTCTAGGGGGTGCACATCTTGAGATGTTCCAAGGCCTTTGAGTGAGCGTTCGGTCCCAGGTGCACTGCAGTGAACCACCTCACTAAAACTATTAGCAATCACCTGGTGGAGGAGGCCTCAATAATTAAGTGCTGCCTTTATAACATAGGATATCCGTTAAAGGAAGATCTGTTCTGATGACATAGAGGTGTCCTGGGGAGGCTCACATATACTCCTTTTCGGGACAGTAATGAGAATCATTCTGTCTTCTGTTCTGTTCTGTAGGGAATTCCTCTGGAATGGTAGAGAGGTGCTGACTGGCATGCACGCGGTCCTACTTCGGAGCTTTAGCAAGACGTTGCATTGCTCCTCTGTTTTTCTGTTTTGAGTCCGGGTTTCTGTTTTTTGCGTTTTGTTCTGTGTTCTATGTTTTTCTTGTTTGTTTTGTTCTGTGATTTCTGTGGCAAAATCTTAACTATATTGGACGTGAAAATGGGTAACAAAGCAAGTAAAACTGACATCCCTTTGGACTGTGTTTTAAGGAACTGCGATGAACTTTAACCCCCTTTGTTAAGCAGAATGAGAGAAGCCCCTAGCTGGGTGCCTGGAGCACACCCACTGAAGAGGACAATGCCTGCTGTGGACCTGAGAACTGAGTATCTCCCAGGTTAAAAAGTGAATCTCCATTAAAACCCCTTGTCCCTCCAGATCCAGAGAGTCACAACATTTGGGCAGAGTACCCTGTGTTTTTCCTTTGTTACCAAAGCAATAACCCCCCCTCCTTTTTCTTTTTCTAAAAACCTTGTCCTCATTATTAAATTGGCATTAATTGGCTTCAAGGTCAGGAGCCAAACTTTAAGTTACAAATTTTGCTACATCCCCCCCCCCCCCGCTTAGTCCCGGAACTTTTTTAGAACTGACTACTTAAATGTTAGTAAAGTAAATGTAGCATGCTTGGGGTGGATCCAAACCAGAGTAGCTGATCCTGTAAGTAAAAGGAGGGACTGAGGGACTCCCAGCAGCTGCCGAAGCCCTGTTGCTTCAGGGAATTCCCTCCTTTCTTCCCTGCACTGTAAGGATTATGCCACCTCTGTCTTCTAAAAAAGAGAAAAAGAAAAAGAGGACACTAAATGCATTAAAGTCACCATGGAGACCCTTGATTGTACATTTCAGGTTGCCCCTCTTTTAAAACATCTGGTCCCCCCCTGTTGACATCTATGGTGCCACTGGTGTAGGAGATTTTTCTCTTATCTGCTCTGGTTTAAAGGGTTCTGTCTGACAGCCACAGTCTGGACCTCCTTTCTGTCTGTCTTGTGTCTTTGTTTCTGGCCCTTTAAGACACGTGCAATAATGTGTTGATATTATAAATTGTTTTTGGGGAATGATCTTAGCTGAATGTGTGTCTAAATGATGATGTTTTATTGTAACAATCTGGTATCTGAATGGGTTTTTGAAGCATTGCACAATCTTGCAGTTAAAAGTCGGGTTTAGGTAATTGTTTAGTTTATGATTTCAGATAATTCATGCCAGAGAACTTAAATACTAAGGATGGAAAACTAAAGAACTCTACTTCCAAGTTGGCAAGTAACTTCCCAATCACTCAGTCTTTTTTTTTTCACCAATTTTGAATTGGGTAGCCTGGGAAAATGTCACTTTGTGCACCAGAGCATTAATCTGGACAAGTATTGTAAATCATAGTATGATATCTGTTGACAAAACAAGATGTAAAGATATAAAATTTTGTGAATTGTATCTTAAACTTGTACCATAATTTTCAACATCCGAACCTGAAAATTATGGTTAAAATGCCTTAGGCCTGAGGTGTCTGCTCAGAATAGCAGTTTTTTCTTCCTCCTTCCAGACCTCAGCCATGATTTATTTTGAAAGGCAAATGAAAGAAGCCTGCAAGATTATTAGGAGACTGATCTGAGGCCTAAGAAAAAAAAGGTAAATTGTATGGTATTTACTAATTACTGACCAGTCGTTTTTCCTAGGACTCTTATTTTTTTCCTTAGATACTTTATTTTTTTTTTGAGCTCATGATTTTGATCATACAGACCTAGGTTAATGTTTTTCTGATCAGTACTATCTTTGACCAACTTTGGAATTTTTGAAACATTGCAATGGAGATTTCACCTGCGAAAAGCTAAAAGGCCTTTACTATTATTACGTGTGCTCAATTTTGTTATGTGTTGTATGTCTATATATACATATGTCCGTATATCATATATATGATACACAAATTAACATATATAAGGAGCACTCATAAAAAAAGCGCTCATATAAACAAATTTTAAAAAGTGGATCCAAAGGTCTTTAATTCACGTGATTTAAATGGTTCAATTAAATTGGATAAACAGATAAAAATAAATGTTTTTAAATTTAAGCTTTCAAGTTTTTCTAGGTATTCAAAAATCTAATAAAATGTTAATATCTACAAAATGTCTAATATGCCTTGGTTCTAGGACTTTTCCTTCAACATAAAAATGGTTTACACTCTTCAATACATTTGTCTAATATTTTGATAAATAAGTAAAGTAAATTTGATATGGGATTACTCATTCATGAGTACTTTTGTTAGATATCTGATTGACTTCCTAACGTCTGTATAAGTTTGACTAAAGTCTGTAAAGGATAGTAAAAATCAATCATGTGTTAAAGAGACAAAAATTTCTTAAAACATAAGTTTACCCATAGCATTGTGTTTATTAAGTTTTATTTTTTCTAGAGCAAGCAACCATAGAAATTAAACAACTGATTAAATTAGAACTGTTATTTTAGAGCACTGTATTGCCATTTCTTTAAAAGCTAAACTTGGTTAATGTAGAAATATCAATGTAATTGTGATGCTACTAATGTGCTCATATCAGGTATGCAAGTCTGTAAGGTAAAAATTTTAAAAGAGGATTATATCAAGCTAGTGTTCTGAAGTTGTACGGTAAAAAATGTATTGGGGATTTATTCACCTGTTACCAATAAGATATGCAAAGTTTTATGTTACTTTTTACATTGGGGAACAATTTAAATGTATTTTATGTTAATTAGAGCCTAATCTATGTAAAGGTTAAAAACTTTCAGCATTTCTTTAATTCATGTTTTAAAAGTGATATTATATGTTGTTAGCTAATGTTCATGTGACCTCAAACAATTTATGTAAACTTAGTAAAATAATATTTAAAAAATAAAGATCAGCTTTAGAACTAAAACACTTAATATTTATAAAGAGCCCTGCCTTACCTGAGATAAGGCTGTGTGTCCCATCTTACTACATGTGAGAATGACTACAAAAGCAGTAGGTCAGATTTTATTTCTTTAAAGTTATGTTAAAAGTTCTTTTTTATGTCAAAATAACTAGGATCTCAAACAGGGGATATAATGTATTACTCAGCCAAAAAATCCAGTGTAGCTATTACACGAACTAAGTATTTTTACTCTTGTTATAAAATTTTATTTTGTAATTTCCTTATATGTGATCTAGATTCTCTGTTAGTGTTTTACAGAAGTGTTGCTTTAAGAACAAAACATGGGTTAATTTCAGAGAGTAAGTTATCACCTACAAGACAGACAGAATAATACAGATCCCAATTAATAAAAAGATAAATAATTATAAAGTTATAGACATTAAAGCCCAGTGCTCTTAATATAAGGATGTTAAAATTTATTTGATGGATGTTTAAGATTAGGATTTAAAATTAAATTTAAATGAAAAGGGCCAAAAAAAAACAATATTTGTCTCTTGCCCTCTGAGTCAGTCTGAATCCAGGGAACAGGGGACTTCACTAAAGAGTTTTGCAACTCTGGGCCACATAAACTCCCCATCAGGGAGATTAATGAGACCACTGGAGAACAGAAAGCCAATCAGTGCATTTTCTATGAAGAGGAGAGTCATCAGAGAAGGGAGAAATCCCTGATGCTTCCCAGGGAAGCCACATGGTCAAGCAAGACCTGGACCCACCTAGCGCAAATGGCTCTAGAAGAACTGAGAAAGTGCTCTCAAGTTTCCCCAGGAATGACTCCCATGAAAGCTCAGCTGACTGTTAACAATAGATAGAAACAAAAGTCAGTTTGACTTCTTCATCTTAAACACTTAGCAAAGACAATGAAAACCAAAATACAGCCATTCCTGGGCATTTTAAATAATAATAATAATAATAATAATAATAATAATAATAATATAATATTTTAAGGTATACACTTTATGTTAGCCTCCCAAAATAAGTAAGACTGGAGGCTACAAAGAAGGATTCTCAGAGAGGAATGCCTGATACTTATTAAAAGAGACTATCAAGAAGAGCTGCCAGAGGCAGAAATTTTCAGTTTAAGGCCTAAAGATATTCCTAACCTACACAGGTAAGTTTGGTGTTTGCTAGTACGATTATCCAGCATTGAGTATCAGAATTAAAGGTTTCCTCTATTTGACACAGAGGTCATACTGGTAAAAGGATTTTGCAAGATCAGATGACATTAAATTATTAAACTGTATCTTATGGGGAGGGACAACTGTAATACTAAAAGTTAAATATTAAGTTGACAGTCTTGATAACTGGGAATATTAAAGACCGGTGAGGGAAATTCTATAGAGTGACATGTTCCAGCTGCTGCAACATTTATTCAGTACTCATGGTTTTTGTTTCTCTCATAGAAGAACCCATCCCCAGATGACTTTACAACCTGTTCTTCCTTAAGGAGACTTCAAAACGAACTGATTTCTAAAAGGCAACTCATGTCCCTCAACTACTTCTAAAAGGCAACTCATGTCCCTCACACCATGCCTACTCACATCACCCTCTCTCAGCTCAGAAGAATCCAAAATTGGTGACGCCTCTCTTATTACAACAATGGAGCCAAATATAAATAGACTATCAATACAAGTAATTAATTAAGTCAGGTAAAATCAGGGAGACTGGTTTTGGGTGAGTTCTAAAAATTTGGAGACTTTTACATGAGGGATTAAAATTTCCTCAGTGCTCTTCCCCCAATCTATCACAGATTTGAAAGGGACACAGAGAAAAGGGGAAAATGATAGACCCAACCTGATCTTTTATTAAAATTGGGAGCCATCTTGCCACAAAGCATGAAAAGATAATTTTGGCTTTACCATAAATTACTGAAAATTCTGAACCTGTTTGGAATGCCTGCCAGTGACTTGAACTGACCCATGTCTTGCTCTCTGACCTGATAGCAACCCTTTTTGAAACTTTAGTGACATATCATAAATATTTGCCTTCCCTGGCCAGACAGCAACCCTCTCTGAGGCTCCATTTTACAGCAAAAAAAAAAAAATGTAAACTACAATTAGTGTGATGCTTGTCAGAGTTCTGTTATCTCTAACCCCCATTTTGTGTAACTTTCTGGGCTATAAAGCTGTGCTGTAGGAAAGCTGGGGTTGCTGTCTTGTTCCCGCCGTTTTCGGAGGGAGAGGCAGCATGGCCAGTGGAAATAATAAGTTTAATTTAATTTGATTTCTATTGGAGTCAGTGGTCTTTTCTTGTGTCCTGATCTAACAGGTAAACCCTCCAAAAACTTGCAGCTCTGCTGGCCTAAAGACTTCTTGAGACACTTCCCTTGAGATTGGGCACTTGAAATATATGTTGTTTTAAGGAGCTTTAGCATCCTTTCTAGTGGGACCATCAAAGCTGGGTCTGCATCTATGTGACCTGGAGGACATGGTTTCTTATATTCCAATGAACATGAGGCAGCAGTGCTGAATTCTCTCTTTGTAGGTAAACTGTGGCCACTGGGTGCTAAGTGTCTCCTCGTGTGGACTGTGAAGACATTTGGTCATCCTCCACATTTATTGCTGTTTCTTGCTGCTGCACTGGGATTTTGGTATTTGCTTCACGAAATACAAGGAGTTCAACTGGGACCCAGTGCTGGAGGGAGTTCTGTCACGTGTGGTGGGTCAGAGTCTGCAGGAGAATGCACCAACCAGGCTTCTATCCCACAGAGCCTGCCCCCTTGACCATAGCAACCTGATTCTGAACATTGCCCTGAAATTTCTCCATATAACAAGATGCCTTTACATAGAAGGTTCTGCTGGCTGCACCATGTCAGTCACAACCCATTTGGAAGTAAATGGCAGATCCACATGGCCCCACCACAGATGTTTTATCACACACCTGCACAACACTGCTCTATGACCACTAATCAGGAGGCTCCAACTTACTGACATCTCTGTTCTACACCATTATCATAAAACCCAGTCAATTAAGGCACTGTCTGGTACACTTAAAATAGCAACAGGACATCCAAGATTTTCCAGTGCCACCTGGTCATGGGAATTTCAAAAATTTCATGATATTTATCTAGGCATTCTTCAAGGATGAAGTCGGAGGCACTGTGGGTTTCAATTCATTCAGGAACCATTAAATGTTGAGGAAGATCATTTCAATAAAAACTCTGGAGAAATCTCACAGGCAAGGCTTCCCACAGAGTGGGCAAAAGGTTACATGAAGCCAGGCCCATAGAGGTCTACAATGAGAGGTCCTTGTGTGTTTTGACTCTCAACTATGGATGCCAAGGCTTTCAAAATAAAATCATATGATATCATGCCTGAGATTCCCTGTGTTCTGTGGAAAGCCACCCTTGGTCTACATCTCAGTTTTCAAGGGCGACTCTCATGCGTGGCCTCCAAAAATGCCAACACAAATAATGGCAATACTTTTTTGAGGTCAGTTCCACAACGCAGTCTCAAAGGGTAATCACACCAGAGTTTAAACCCCGGTGGACCCAGTCATCTTTTCCAATCGCCACACAAATGACCACAATTAAAACCAAAACACTTCCACATAGCCCTCATATTCTTCCATATAGACACTCATCATAACCTCTGGCTGGAGGTTTCCATGAGGGGCACATCTAAAAACAGGGTCCAAAATAAGCTCCTTTTCCCCTCATTTGCCTAAAGTCTTTGTGGCCGGGACAACTTTCCTGTGAACCAGGAGTGATCAAATAGGCCTGCTCTTAATACTGCTCTGCTTCTCCAATTTGAGGCCTACTGACAGTCTGGTATAGATTCTTCATGTGATTTGGAGTCATGAGGAAACCCAAGCACCACTACAGGGCTTTGATGTACTAATTTGACCCAAGGGATCCCTATTTTCACTTGATGGATGTCCGGAAACTAAGAGAGATAGGCAAGAAGCTTCATCCACAATTACTGATTTTTTTGCCATTTTGGTTTTGGATGTACACATGGCATCTTTCTTTAGATCCATCTGGTGTTGAGAATCTAAGCGACAACCTCACACAGGGCCAAGATGCTGATTCAGGCACATCCATTTTAAAAGCAATTAAGCAAAGAGCCACAGGTGATGCCCAATCATTTCCATTTGAAAACTATTTTCTTCAGGCTTCACAAAGTGTGACCTGAGGCAAAGACCTTCCTGACATTCAGGGCAACAGAAAAATAGGTAAGCAAAAGGCCCAAAGCAGGGTTTCTCCACTGAGACTTTCCTATTCACACGGATATCTGAGTTTTCTGAGATTCTCTCATTCTCTTCAGCTATTCAGTACATGGCCATTTCACAGAGCTTGGAGGTGGTACATACCTTGGACACAAAACCATGAGCCTATTCTGGATAGATGACTGAATTCAGGAAGAAAACTGGAACTTTGGAAGATAATAGGTATTGCACATCAATAAGGCTAGCCACTCTCTATTCATAAATTGGGCAGGATGAATGCTGGGAGCTTTCTACTAGACACAACACATCCATTGATGCATTCTCTTTACTATTGTCTACAACCACTGACACAGTAAAATACACAGACATAGAAACACTCACTTTGTCAAATGACAAACAAGAAACAGTCCACCCCAAACCAAACAAACCGACTTTTCTACCTATTCTCAGAAAATGTGAAAACCACATACTCACACCCACACTCAAAAAGGTACCTCCTTCCCCCAAGTAGGTCTGTGACTCTATGGAGTGTCTTCTAACTGGTGAGCAATACTATGTTCCCCCGAAATTGCCTCTACAGTCTCAGATCTTGTCTCCTTTTCCAACTCTGTGAAGTTGCCATGAGCCAGTGGTGAGCAACTACCTGCTTTCCCAGGAAAGGACCCTCTTCATAGCTCTCCTGTCATTTTGCCATCCTCACATCAGTAGGTACCAAGAAAAGCTGACCCTGTCCTTGGTAAATGCAAACAATTGAGTTCACTGGGACTGGGACTGGGACTGCCTCTGGGTCTCTGGGTTCCTGGATACCATGTTCAGAGTTCCATCAACAAGGAAGTTAGGTAGGTCAATTCCTTCAGCAACTGAATGAGGTCACTGCCGTGACAATCACTTTGTCCTAACAGTTGCTTCCAAGAGTCCCATGAGATGGAGCCTGCCCCTACTTCCTGTGACACTGTCACAAGTTAGAATGGTATATCAACCATAGGCACCCAGGAACAGCTCTCCACACAGGCCTGGTTTGGTCCATCTTTACATTAAGAAGAGAGAGGCTGATTCAGACACATCCCTTCAATCTGACCAGGGTTTTTGCCATGGAAGATGACTTTTGCTTTCTTAGTTCCTCAATAGCTGCCTACATCTTATCCAGGGATCATTTCTGCATGGACCTTTGAGGTTCTCAGCAGGTGGAAGAACCCCTACATTCCTGTATTGTAAGACGAACTCTGTACCTGCTCTTCTGTAAAGTGAGATTGAGGGAACAGTGTATGGTTAGGGTTAATAACAGGTTCTATTTGGGTTAGGATTCATTCTACGAGTTGATTAATGGTATTGGACACCTGCGATATTTACAAGAATATACAGGTGAAATATAAGTTTGAAAACAGAAATCTAGGTAAGATTTGAAGCCCAGAAAGGCATTAGGCCCTTGAGTGGGATACTTCGCTTTGAATTATATTCTGCACAGTTGTCTCAAATGAATCAATATCAATGGCATAGGACCTTGTACCTTGGATAATTGAATGTCGAAGAGAACATCCAGTCAAAAATGGATAGTCAGTAGGATTAGGACATAAGTCCGTAGGTTTAGTAAGAAGAGTGAGTATAGGAGTGGGAACAAAAGTTCTTTAGCAATAGGCTTTCGGGTAGAGAGTGAAAGTAAATGTCAGCACATGTGAAGAGTCAGTCACAATAATGATCAGTGATACTATGTAGGGAAGAAGATATCAATAGAGACAGTAGGAAATCAGGTAAAGTATAAAGTGAGTGATAGGATTAGACATTTTCAACATGGTTGAGTTTGAATATATAATCTTAGGAAGAAACAAATATGTAGTCACCAATAAGATTGACATTTGAGAGCATTAGGCAACCTGGACATGGATTTTTTAGTAATGCATGCTCACTTCAATTTAGGCTTTGGTACAATCATAAGTGTGACATTTTCTTTTTGTGTCCAGAATATTACTGTGATAAAATGTATATGTAGAACAGGTGACATGAGTATTTCTTCCAACATTTCTGGGAGCTACATTTTGAAGATGAATAAATTAGTATTGGGGATGCAAATAGATGTACCCTGTGTCTATAAATAGAGAGATAATGCATGAATAGGCCATACTGTGAATAAATAATATAAGTGGTTCAAACTTTAAATAATGGATTGAATTGATATCAGAAAATATACAGGGAATCTTATATTGATATACAATCATTCATTCCATCCAGTTACACATGTAATGGTAATATTAGAGTTATGGTATATCATGAAGAATGTGTGAGTTTTGCTTCAAAATGATTATGGAAATCGAAATGAATGTGTTTGAAAAGACCTGTCATGAAAAGACCATTCAGGAACCCAGGAGGAATACATGTGTTCTGAAGCCGGAAATGATTGAAAGTGAATCAAATGGCCATAAATTTGTGAACTTGTGGATGAAATATATATCCTATGATGTGAATAAACTGAAGAAAATTTAATATACCAGTGTTGAATAAAATGAACTTCAAAATACACGTCATGTCCAATAGAAATCTACTTGCATTGATGTTAAACTGTGTCAGTCACTGTAGAAATATTAGGATTGTATGCACCATTCACTTAAGTTACTTTTCAGTACTAGGAAACAAATAAGTATTTCAGGTGGATGTATATTTCTGAGAATAATCTTGTGAAAAGTTGATTATAAATTCACACACATAAACATGAATGAATTTAGGGAGTGTATATAAGACACATATATTTCATATTTTGAAAAATCTGGAGAGTGTGTGTGTGTATATATATATATATATATATATATATATATATATATATATATATATACAAAACACACACACAGACAAAAAAATGTAGCAATGTATTTGCCAAACGAAATTCAACATGAAATATATATCATCCATAGATGCAAAAATATTTATTTTACTGAACATGGATTTATGTATAATGTTGATCTACTAGAAAGCTCACCCAAGGTTGAATTTTCAGTTTCAACAGCGTTTATGAAGAGTGATCTCTTCTCATAATTTGTATCTGCCAAGTCAGCCTCCTCACAAGAATGTACGTGTGATTCCAAGTAGGATTCGATATGTGCAGATAAAAATACATGTGCTGAATAGGCTACAGAGAAATGGAGACAGGAATTCACATGTTTGTTAACTTTAAAAACACATGGAGAACTATTTCAATTAAAAATTAACTAGATTTATTACAACTACCCTATATCATGCAAAAGGCAAGTCCAACTATACACCATGCCTCCTCCGAACTGCTTGTATTTCTATTCTGTTTGGGTTATTTTTCTCCATCATATTAGGATTAGTAGTCAGAGTCTAGTAGGGTATGGGTTAGTGTCAGTTGTCCCGGTCGGCCGGACACATCAACGTGGGTAACAAACCTAGTTGGGGAGGAATCGAGGGTCAAGAGACACGACAGATGACAGCAAGATAGGAGTTCTGATCATGCTGCAAACTTTTATTGTTCTCACATTCGAATTCATATGCTGCAGATGGAAAAGCTCTCTTTTCGGCAGTTGCTGGATGTCTTCAGAAAGTGAGATAACCTCAGGATGTTTCAGGAAGACAGATGGCCGCAGGATGTCTCAGGGAGATAGATGGCTGCGGGATGTCTCCCAGGCAGGATATCTCCCAGGGGGCTGCTTCTTGTCAGTGTAAGGCTATTCTTTGAAGGAGAACTTCCTTCTAGCCCCTGACCTCTCCCCTTTTTTATATAAAATATATGACCATACCTTACTGGCCAATGTTTTAGGGGGTGATAGAGGCTCTGTTTCTCAAGGAGGCCTTAGAATATCTCCTGATCTGAGAGAGCATGTTTACTAGAAGATTTCTTGGTGGCCTTGGCATGTTTTTGGAGGAGACGGCTTTGAGGGGGAAGCATGCCGACCGCCATGCACCAGACCGTGTCACTAAGAGGTCTTATGTTTTGGGATCCGTGGATCCATCCTCCTGCAGTCCATCCTGCACCCTCCGTTATTAGGGCCTAACATCCTCACTCCATGGGTGCATCCTCCCCCAAACGGAGGGGCCCATGGAGGACGAATCCTTATGGCAATGGCAGAAGATGGTTGGTCAGAGCTGTTACTTATAGTTTTATGTAAGAAAAAGAGATCTGTGGGGATGTAAACTTAAGAAATAAGCCTGTGAGAAGGGTAGAACATCCTTTTAAATGTTGGCAGCATGGTCTTCCATCTCCAGATGATGATAGTGGACCTGTATGGGCTTAGAGGCCAAAATATTAATCTGTTCTTTAATAAAGTGTACCAGCCTGTTTATAATGCAGGGGCCTATGGACACCATTAAAAGTAAACCCAACAAAGGGCCTAATAGGGGTACAAGGTAGGGTAGAAATCCATTAAACCCTGTCCAGAGGGGATTTTCAAAAAGTTCCCTTCGTCTCTTTTCTAGATCTTCTTGAAGCTGCTTAATTTTAGAGCGTACTATGCCTGATTTATTGGCATAAAAGCAGTATCGTTCCCCTAAGGCCAAGCAAATACCTCCCTGGTTAGCTGTCAGCAAATCTAAGCCTCGTCTATTTTGAAGAAACACTTCCGCCAGGGAGTCTACTAGGTTCTGCAAATCTTTAATGGTTCCTGATAGAGTTTATACATCATTTATAAGTTGTTGAGACAGGCGAGGTAAGAGTGTATTGCCTGACTAAGCCAGCTGTACCTGTGCCCACAGCAGCTGTTATTTGAAGGCTGGCAAGGAGTTGTAAGGCCTGTATTGCCCGCCTGTGTCTTTTCACTAAGGTGTCTAGACTAGGAATGCATGGAGTTTCGTCTGCTGGGACAATAGTTTTATGAGGGAGTAATAAGGCAAGAACACAGCCAACAGTCCAATTTGCTGGAAGCCTGGGGAAGGCCGAGTTTCCTCCACACATAAAAACTGTGCCATTGGGGGGACAAAGATGGGGTGGGTGAGGAATAGTTTTGTACTGTTGAGCAATTTTCAAAGGAAGTAACTCCAACATCAGTATCATACGTATTATTCTGCATCACGCCTAAAAGACATATTGTAAAAGTGCCTATAGGCTGTACTTTAAAAGGAAATCTGGGTTGGCATGTATTATCATCATCTATGATAGAATTAATAGAACTGCAATAGGCATGATTGCCCCTGTTGTCATGGAGAGCCAGCAATCACCAGCAAGGGTGGGCTTGGAATTATTAAGGAAGGAGAAGGTAGTTTCCAAAGTATCTAATGTATTGGTATCTAAACCTGGGAGCTGGGATTTAGGCTATATTAAGGGATGATATGTGAGCTCAGGGATTTGGGGTTTCAAAAGTTTGATTATCTGAGGATGCTTGACAGCATCAGTGAATCCTCCACAATCAGAGACCCCTGTAGGTGCGTTAATGGGGCAGCAGGAGGGTTTACCGACAGGGCCTTGGCACCCAGGTGACTGTAGATTGGTGTATTTGCCATCTCCTCCCCGGGCAAAAAGAACGAGGGTATAATGAATAGTGGTCCCCCCTGCTGCATGAGTTTTAGTTATGGAGGCTTCAAATAATTGTTCTCCCTGCTTGTTAACACAAATTGAGGCCGACGCATAAGAAGAGACATGCATCTCTTGGGTATGCGTTCAAGTTTCAGAACAATTTTGGAGAGCTTTACTTGTACTAGGGGGAATAATCTTTGGCTTGATAACACATACCCATTTAGGCTGATGAACTCCTCTGAGCTTATGGTCAAACTCAGCACGGAGGTAAGCCACCTTAGTCACGCAGTCAGCAGTCTGGGTCCAACTAGTGGGAGCCTGAGTCCAAGATCCTCCCTTGCATTCACAGGGAGGGCCAAAAAGGTACTCCATGATGTTGGAAGGTGGAGGACCAAGGCCTCCATGTACAAACCTGTTCAGCAGAAGTGCCTTAAGCAGGATGCTCACACAGATTGTTGGCTGCATCCTAAAAAGAGGAAAATTTGTCCTCAAGGGGAGGACCTCCGTCCCTATGTTGATGTAAGTCATTATCCTGTTTAACCAGGCGTTCTGGTAACCATCTAGGGCCTGCTTGCTCTTGGTCCAAAACACAAGCTGAGCCTCGTCCCCAGAGGAGGACACAATCTGGGCCTTTCCATTTATTTGTAAGGGGATTGCGCCACATAACAGGTGGGTGAACAGAATTGGACGAGAGATGCCAGTGTCAGTCTGCGGCTGAATGGCCTTCATTGTCTTGAGGAAGAAAAATAAGGGCAAATAATGCAATTAAGGCGATGCCTGGGAGTGGTAAATACAAGTGCAGAAGACTTCAAGCGGGTTAGCCAAGTCTTTAAGGTAAGGTGCAAGGTACCACAAAACTGTTTAAACTCGGCACTGGTATATGCAGGACAATTATTTTTTTTAATATGTATTTTTTTACCCATTACGGAAAAGGCTGAAACAAGATAAGAAAGGAATTCTTTGATAGCCTCTCCAGAATGTGGTGATGCAGAAATAAAGCCGCTGAAGGTATCTATAGAAACGTGTATATATTTGGTTTTTCCAAATTCAGAAAAATGAGTAACATCCATTTGCCAAAACTGATTGGACAGTAATCCTCTGGGGTTAACTCCCAAGTGTTGAATGGGGAGGAAGACAGGGCAACCAGGGCATGCTTTTACTATTTCTCGTGCCTGTTGCCTGGTGATTTTACATAGTTATCGAAGGCTCTGTGAATTTATATGGTGAAGATTGTGTAACTCCGTGGCCTTTTGAATGGAGCCATCAAAAATTGGAAAGATGAAACGAGTTGCTGCATCAGCTTGGGCATTACCTTGTATTAGAGGGCTCAGAAGATCAGAGTGTTCCCTGATGTGTCCTAAGAAAAATGGGTGTTGTCTGGCCTGAATTAGCTGCTGAAGCTGGTGAAACAGAAAGCCCACATTGGAAGAAGGCTTAATGGTGGGTGAAATCTCCAGCAGGGGCACAGAATGAGCAATGCAGGCACTGTACGTATAAATATTAACAGGATTATAAAAAAAAATGTTTTAAAAACTTGTGTTATGGCAAACAATTCCACAAACTGTGCTGAATGATAGACAGCATCAAAGGTGGTAGGCTGGTTATTGACAACAAAGACTGCTCGGCCATTACTGGAAGCTTCTGTAAAGACAGTAAGGAATTGAGGAATGGGAGCCTTTTGAGTAATTTTGGGAAAAATAAATGGATGTAACTGGACAAAATGTAAAAGGGGGTCTTTGGGGAGGAGATTATCAATTGTTCCCAAAAAGCCTGATAGGACAATACCCCATTCATCCTCTGTCTGTAGTAAATATTGGTTTTGGTCCTTAGTAAATGGAATTAAAATATTATCAGGGTCTTTGACAAAATGTTGTCGAGTTAGCAAACGACCTTTAAAAATAATAGAAGCTACCTGAGCAAGATAAACAGTAATAACCTTGGAGGATGTGGTGGGTAAATGGACACAAAGCAAGGAGTAGCCTTTATTTTTAAAATGTGTATTTCACTGCCGAAATATTCCTGTGGGTGTATGAGGAGTGTGTAAAATAACCAGAACCAGAGGAAGGTTATAAGAATTTTGTGTAACAAACTTTTGGGCAATGGCTTCTGTGACTTGATTTAATGCCTGCCATGCCTCAGGAGTAAGCTTTTGAGGGGAGGAGGGGTGGGAATCACCCTCAAAATATCATTAAGGGGCAAATGTACACAAGTGGGTAATTTTAAATATATTCATAGCCATTGAATATCCCCCAGTAATTTTTGAAAATCATTAAGGATGTGAAGATGGTCCAACCGTAGTTGTATCTTAGAAATTTGGATCTGATTATCTTGAAGTTTAAGGCCCAAATAGCTATAACGGTTCTGTGTTTGAACCTTATCAGGAGCTATCTGTAGTCCCAAGCTAGTGAGGATTTTGTAAAGGTCCAAGTAACAATTATTATGGTCATGTGTATTAGGTGCAGCAATTAACAAATCATCCATATAATGTAAAATATAAATTTGTGGCCATCACTCTCTCACAAGGTGTACTGCTTGAGCAACGTATTTTTGGCAAAGACTAGGGCTGTTGGCCATACCTCGGGGAAGAACCTTCCACTGAAATCTCTGCATAGGGCCCTGAAAATTAATGCAAGGGAGACTAAAGGCAAAATAGGGTCTATCCTCAGGATGTAAAGAAATGGTAAAAAAACAATCTTTTAAGTCAATAACCATTTTACAATAGTTTTTGGAAATAGCCACTGGTGTGTGAATGCCTGGCTGTAGTGCTCCCATCGGGTGCATAACTTTATTAATGGCACACAAATATTGTAAAAGGCACCACTTGCCTAATTTTTACTTGATAACAAAAATAGGAGTATTCGATGGTGAGGTTGAGGGCTCTACATGGCCGGCTGCCAGCTCTTCCTGCACTAACATGGAGGCAGCCTCCAAATTTTCTTGGGTAAGGGGCCACTGATCCACCCACACAAGAGTCTGAGTCTCCCAAATAAGTTTATCTCCATGGGGTACAGGAGAGCCAGGGACCGACACTAAAAATCCGAATACCCAAGTCCCTATGTATTTGTTTTTTGTATGGGTTGTATAGGCTCAACCAGTCCTTGTCTCAGTCTCCCAAGGCCTGTACCATGGACAGAATTGATATGAAGCATTTGATGAGTCACTATGGAATTGGGACTGGGAAGAATAACTTCCATTTGACTCAAAATATCTCGGCCCCATAGGTTAACAGGGAGGTCAGGAACAACGAAAGTAGTCACCATTCCTTTATTACCCTCTTTATCAGTCCAGCGAAGAGCCCTAGAGCTGACCAGAGGATTATTTGACTGTCCTATCCCTTTAAGGTCAGTCAAGGATGGGGTGAGGGGCCAAGCTGATGGCCAGTATTTTGGAGAAATAATTGTGGCAACAGCTCCAGTACCTAGAATTCCTTGGAATTCTTTTCCTTCAATAAGTAAGGATATGGTGGGTCTATTGTGAGAAATGGGTTGAACCCAATATACATCAGAGGAGCCCAAGGATTCAGTCCCCCTCGGTAGGTTTGGGCGGTGGAAGTGCCTGCTGGATAGAAGGGAAGGAGTATTAATTTGCAAGCCTTGTTCCTGCTGCTATGGCCACAACTCCATTAATAGCTGTGGCCAGTATTTTTATTTCTCCAGTGAAATCATAATAATTAATGCTAGGGAAGAAATGAACACATTGTAAGTTAGTAGAGGCTCTTCCAAGAATAAAGGCACACATATGAGATGGAGGGGGACCCATAATTCCAGTGGGTATTATCTGGGGCCCTTGCATTGAGTCTAATATAGTATTGGTGGTGGCACAGAAGTCCAATCCTGCACTGCCAGGGGTGGCTAGTTTGAGGGAGGCAATTTTGGAGAAGGATTTTGAGGTAGGTTGGGAGTTTGGGAGGGAACAAATTTTATTGCCCCTGGGTTTGTCCTGGGAGATGTCATGGCCAGGGGCTGGCCCCGCAGGGAGTTTCCCAAGAAGAGGAAAGAAATAGGCTGTCTGAGGGCATTTGTCTTAGATCTACACTCACTGCCCCAGTGATGACCTTTACCACATCTAGGGCAAAGGGTAGCTTGGGGCGGTTTAGCCCCAGCTTGAGGAGACACTATTCCTAGGCTTTGTTTGCCTGTCAGACACTTGAGTGCAAAATGACCAGGTTGTTTACAAGTAAAGCAAGTATTTGAGCCAGGATTGTGAAAGTTCTTGGTAAAAGCGGCACCTAGGACAAGATCCATGGCATGGGCTGCACCCACCCCTGCACAGAGTCTAATAAAGTCAGAAAGTTTCCCTTTATCCTTATGTGGTCAAAAAACATCCTGACATGCCGGGTTGAAGTTTTCAAAGGCAAGATATTTTACAAAGGTGCTTTCGCTTTGGCTTGGTCCAAGCAAGCATTCTGCAGCTAGGTTAAGCCAGGGAACAAAGTAGCTATAAGGCTCTCCGGGCCCTTGTCAAATTTTTGCCAGGGAAGTGGTAGCCAAGGCCTTTTGAGGGAGGTGTCTCCAAGCATATAAGGAAGCCATCTGAATCTGCGTCAAAAGTCCAGCAGGGAAATGTGCCTGTTTAGTTTTAGTGTCAAAAGGCTCATTGCCCACTAGCTTAACATAAGTCCAGGATTTAGAGGAGGCCTTAGTTAATATTTTTTGAGCAGTTTCCTGACAGTGCTCTTTGAAATCTGCATTCCATAACAGGAAGTCTCTGGCACTGAGGGTAGCTTGGTCTAAAAATTTCCAATAATTGGGAGTAAGCCATTGTGTGCTGTGGATTTCTAATAAAGGCAACATGTAGCACGCAGTGGGGCCATAGTGAGCACAAGCCTTTTTAAGTTTTTCAAGAAAATGCAGGCTTAATTTTTTGTAGACTCTGGGTTCCTTCCTGCCTAGGGGTGAACTTCTCATCCTCTGAGTCTTGATCTCCTTGATTCACTTCCTCGCTTCCTCCTCTTGATACTCATCTAAGTCTTTGACCTCAGCCTGGGCAGGCTTATCTATCTGACTGGTGGTGACTGGGAATGCGAGCACAGGCCGATGGAGTGGCTTCACCTTTGTATTAGACCGCTGTGGGACAGTTGCACTGACTCCGTACCTAAGGCTAATGAACATAGCTCAGATTGAAGCGATCTTAATTCTTTTAAAGGTTGGATCTGTTCCCTTCTATATTGTAAGGATGCTTTCAAGGGAGCCAGGTTAGGCAAGGGAAGTGGGAAAAAATATCTGGGGGGGGGGCATTTTTACCCTGAAGGGTCAGAGCACAAATGGCAGTAGGGATATAGGAGGGAGGTGGATGTGTAAGTCCTATAGGCTGTGGCAGGGTCCTGAGAGGTGGAGGGTCTTCTGAATTGTAGCGAGCTGCTTCCTTCTCCCAGGTAGCCTCCTCCACAGGGGTCAATGTGTCTCCGGGATTTAAAACTGGATAAAGGCAGTTGGTAATTATTGGAGCCTTATTCATTAGGGTGGTATTTTTAGGGGGATCAGGAAGGGTCCCACAGTCCTGGGGAGCCTGAGAAGGGTCTATGTCTATACTAACTGAGGGGCATGCCGAGGGGGAATGAGAGGTAGTTGCATAGTCTCTTCCCCAATCCTGACAAGTTTTAAGGTACCATTGTCAAAGGGTGAACTTTTAAGAATTTCATTAATTAAGTTCCAGTAAGAAAAGGTGGGAACAGGCACATTTTCTGGGCAAAGGATTCATAATAATCTTTTATACAGTCTCCTACTCTAAGCCATCTTTTATCATCAATGATCCTTTCAAGGGGAAACCATGGACACAGTTCTCCTTTGTGTGAAAAGAAAAAATTTAAGTCTTTTTTCTTAACACGCGCCCCCAGGTCTTGAAGGACTCCTTGAGGGCTGACAAAAACAAATCATGTGACGAAACTGCTTGTCCCATGGTGGGTCACTCACCGTGCGTCATCCCCAACCTCCTCCTGGATCTGTTTCTCGGTGGTGTCTTCTGCTGTGATCGTGAGCTCGGCTTGACAAAGTCTTCCAGGAGGTCGGGGTCCCCCTCAGTCAAAGGCTCGAGACCCAGTCGTTGGGCGCCAGATGTCCCGGCCAGCAGGACACATCAACGTGGGCAGCGAACCTAGATAGGGAGGAATGAAGGGACAAGAGACATGAGAGATGACAGCAAGACAGGAGTTCTGATCAAGCTGCAAATTTTTATTGTTAACACAGGGGTATTTATATGCTGGATGTGGGAAATATCTCTTATTTCTAGATGTCTTCACAAGGTGAGATAACCTCAGAAAGTTTCAGGAAGACAGATGGCCGCAGGATGTCTCAGGGAGACAGATGGCTACAGGATGTCTCCCAGACAGGATGTCTCCTGGTGGCTGTTTCTTGTAAGTGTCTGGCTATTCTTTGAAGGAGAATTCCTTCTACCTCTGACAGTCAGGGATTCAGTATTTTGAATGGAAAATTGGAAAATGAATCCAATGTGTATGCAAATATGTGCTACCCAAAAGTCTTCCCACTCTCATTCAGAACAATGCCTTGACATTACCTTCACCCCAAGTAAGACACAATAACAGGAGAAGAGTTAGAAAATCTCTGAATACACATCTGGAATGGAAAATGCTCAGGAGTTAACAACCTTGGAGATGGTAGAGGTGTTTCCAAAAGTAAGGTACATGGTGAAAACTCCACAAACATGGAGCTTTGTTGGCCTAAACACTTCTTGAGAAACTGCCTCTGAGGTTGGGCACTTGAAAAATATGTTGTTGTTAGGAGCTTTTGCTTCCTTTGTAGTGAGACCATCAAAGCTGTGTTTGCATCTATGTGACCTAGAGCACATGATTTCTTTTTTTCCAATGAACATGAGGCAGCAGGGCTGAATTCTCTCTTTGTAGGTAAACTGTTGCCATTTGGGGGCTAATTGTCTCCCAGTGTGGACTGTGAAGCCATTTGGTCTTTCTCTAATTTTTGTGGTGTTTCTTGCAGCTGCACTGGGAGTTTGGTATTTGCTTCACGAAATACGAGGAGGTCAACTGGAACAGAGTGCTGGAGGGAGTTCTGTCACGTGTGGTGGTTAAGGATCTGCAGGAGAGTGCACCAACCAGGCTTCTATCCCACATAGATTGCCCCCTTGACTATAGCAGTCTGATTCTAAACATTGCCCTGAAACCTCTCCATATAACAAAATGCCTTTACTTCCAAGGGTATGGGGGCTGCACCATGTCAGTCACAAACCATTTGGAAGCCAATGGCAGATCCACATCACCATACCACAGATGTTTTAACAAACACCTGCACACCACTGTTCTAGGCTGACTACTCAGCAGGCTCCAAATTACTGGCATCTCTGTTCTACACCATTTTCATGAAACCCAGTCAATCAAGGCACTGTCTGGTTCACTCATGATTATCTATAGGACATCCAAAGGTTCTCCAGTGACACCTGGTCATGGGAATTTCAAAAATTCAATGGTATTAATCTATCCATTTTTCAAGGATGAAGTTTGAGGCACTGTGGGATTCAATTCATTCAGGAACCATTAAATGGAGAGGAAGCTCACTTCAATGAAAGCTCAGGAGAATTCTAACAGGCAAGGCTTCCCAAAGACAGGCTAAAAGGTCACATTAAGCCAGGCATTTGAGGTCTACAATGTGTGGTCCATGTGTGTTTTGACTTGCAACTATGGCTGCCAATTCTTTAAGAATAAAATCGTTTGCTATCCTTCCTGAGATTCCCAGTGCTCTGTGAAAAGCTACCCTGGGCCTAGACCTCAGTTTCCAAGGGCGACTCTCATGCCTGGCCTCCTAGAATCCCAACACAATACATGGCAATACTTCTTTGAGGTTAGTTCCAGAACTCAGTCTCTAAGGGGAATCACATCAGTGTTCAAGCCCAGGTGGACCCAGTCATCTCTTCCAACGGCCACAAAAATGACCACAATAAAAACCAAAACACTTCCACATGGCCCTCATCTTCTTCCATATAGACACTCATCATAACCTCAGGCTGTAGGTTTCCATGAGGGCCACAGACAAAGACAGTATCCAAAATAAGGTCCTTTGCCCCCGTTTGCCTAAAGTCAGTGTGGCAGGTACACTCTACATGTGAACCAGGTGTGATCAAAGAGGCCTGGCGTTAATATGGCTGTGATTCTCCATTTTGTGGCCTAATGACTGAGGGGTTTAGATTCTTTTTGTTAATTGGAGTCATGAGAAAACCCAAGAACCTATGGCCTAACCTCTGCAGTGATTTGAAGAACTCATTTGACCCAAAAGATCCCTATCCTCAAAGATGGAGGTCAGGAACCTTACAGAGCAAGGCAAGAGACTTAATCCACAATGACTGCTCTTTTGGCTATTTTGGTTTTAGATGCACACATGGGATTTTTTTAGATCAATCAGGTGCTGAGAATCTAAGCCACAACCTCACACAGGGCCAAGAAGCTGATTCAGACACATCCCTTTCTAAAGCAGTTAAGCAAAGAGCCACAGCTGATGCCCATACATTTCCATTTGAAAACTCTTCAGTCTTTTCAAAGGGGTGCCTGAAGCAAAGACCTTCCTGACATTCAGGGCAACAGTACAATAGGTAAGCAAAAGGCCCAAAGCAGAGTTTCTCTACTGAGACTTTCCTGGTCACACTGATATCTGAGTTTTTTGAGATGCTCACCATTCCCTTCAGCTATCCAGTACATAGCCGTGTCACAGAGCTTGGAGGTGGTACATATCTTGGACACAAAACCATGAGCCTATTCTGGAGATTGTCCAGAATTCAGAAAGAAAACAGCAACTTATGTAGATATTAGGAGTGGCCCATCCATAAGGCAAGCCGCAGATCATTCATAAATACGGCAGGATAAATCCTGGAAAGATTTCTACTAGACAGGACATATGTATTGATGCGCTCTCTTGTCTAATGTCTACAACCACGGACACAGTGGGATACACAGACATAGAAACACTCGCCTTGTCAAAAGACTTACTAGAAACAATTCACACCAAACCAAACCAAACAACTTTCCTACCTATACTCAGAATATGAGACAAACCAAAAACCCACACAGACCCCCAAGTAGGTCTGTGAAAATACGGAGTGTCCTTTGACTGGTGGGCCTTAATATATTCCCCCATAATGGGCTGTCCTGTCTCAGATCTGGTCTCTGTGTCCAACTCTATGAAGCTGTCAGGAGCCAGTGGTGAGCCACTACCTTCTTTCTCAGAAAAAGCCCCTCTTCAGACCTTCTTGGCATTTGGCCATCCTCACATCAGTAGGTACCAAGAAAGACTGTCTCTGTCCTTGGAAATTCCAAACAAGTTTGACCACTGGGAGTTGGACTTGGACTGGCTCTGGGTGCCTGGCTTCCTGTATCCCAAGTTCAGAGAGTTCCATCACCAAGGAAGTTAGTTGAGGTCACTTCCTTCAGGAACTGAATGAGGTCACTGCCTTGGAAACCACTTTGTCCTCACAGTTGCTTCCAAGGGTCCCATGAGATGGATGCTGCCCCTATTTACCGTGACACTTTCACAAGTTAGAATTGTATATCACCCATAGGCACCCGGGAACAGCTCTCCACAAAGGCCTGGTTTGGTCCATCTTCTCTACATTAAGAAGAGAGAGGCTGATTCTGACACAACCCTTCATCCTGACCAGGTTGTTTGCCATGGAAGATTACTTTTAATCTTTCAGGTCCTTCATTGCTGCCTACATCTTCTCCAGGGATCATTTCTGCATGGACCTTTAAGATTCTCAGCAAATGGAAGATCCCCTACATTCCTGTATTGTAAGACCAACTCTGTCCCTGCTCTTCTGTAAAGTTAGATTGAGGGAAGAGTGTATGGTTAGGGTTAATAACATGTTCGATTTGTGTTATGACTCATTCTGCTGGATGAATAATGGTATTGGGAACCTGCGATATTTATAAGATTATATAGTTGAAATATATGTATGAAAACAGAAATCTAGAATTTGAAGCCCAGAAGCGCATTGGGCCCTTGATTGGGATACATAGTGTTGAATTACGTTCTGCACAGATGTCTCAGATTAATCCATATACAATGGCATAGGACCTTGTAAATTGGATGATTGAATGAGGAAGAGAACATCCAGTCAAAAAGGGATAGTTGGTAGGATTACAAAGATAGTCGGTAGGTTAGGAAGTAGAGTGAGTTTAGAATTTGGACCGAAACTTCTTTAAAAATAGGGTTTCAGTTAGAGAGTGAATGTAAATGTCAGCACATATGAAGATTCAGTCACAATGATGAACTTTGAAAAATATGTGGGAAAGCAGTTAATAATAGAGATATTACAAAATTAGGCAAAGTATAAAGTGAGTGATAGGATTCGACATTTTGAACAGGGTTGAGTTTGAATATATAATCTTAAGAAGAAACAAATATGCAGTCACCAGTAGGATTGACATTTGAGAGCATTAGACAACCTGGCCTTGGATGCTTTTAGTAATCCATGTTCACTTTCCCTTTAGGCTTTGGTAAAATCACAAGTGTGACCTTTGCATTTTTTGTCCAGAATATTACAGTCATAGAATGTATATGTAGATCAGGTGACATGAATATTTCTTCCAGCAATTCTGGGAGCAATGTTTTGAAGTCCTATAAATTAGTATTGGGTGTACAAAGAGGTGTACCCTGTGTGTATGAATATAGAGATAATGCATGAATAGACCACATTTTGAATAAATAATATAACTGGTCCCACTTTAAGTAACAGATTGAATTGATATCTGAAATCTTATAAGAAATCTTATATTGATATAACATCATTCATTCCAACCAGCAATACATCTAAAGGTAATATTAGGATTATAGTTTATCATGAAAAATATGTGAGTTTTGCTTCAAAAGTGATCATGGAAATTGAAAATAATGTGTTTAAAAAGAAGTCTCATCAAAAGACCAGTCAAGAAACATGGAGGAATACATGTGTTCTGACGAAGAAAGTGATTGAAAGTGAAACTAATGCCTATAAATTTGCGAACTTGTGGATGAAAATATATCCTATGATGTGCATAAACTGAAGAAACAGTAATGTAGCAGTCTTGAATAAAAATGAACATCAAAATACACATCATGTCCCATAGGAATCTACTTGCATTGATGTTAAACTGGGTCAGTTACTGTAGAAATATTAGGATTTTTATGCACCATTCACTAAAGTTAATTTTCAGTACTAGGAAACAAATATGTATTTAAGGAGAATGAATATTTTGAGAAAAGTCTTGAGAAAATTTGATTATAAATCCACATACTTGAATATGAATGAGTTAAGGGAGTGTATAATAAGACACATATTTCATATTTTAAAATATCTGGAGAGTATATATATATATATATATATATATATATATATATATACACACACACACACACACACACACACACACACACACACAAACAAACATACACAGACATTAAAAATAACATAATATATACCAATTGAAATTCACCATGAAATGTATATCATCCAGAGATCCAAAAATACTTATTTTCTTGAACCTGGATTTATGTATAATGTTATTCAACAAGGAAGCTCACTCATAGGTTGAATTTTCAGTTCCAATAGCATTTAGGAAGAGTGATCTCTTAAAATTTGTATCTGCCAAGTCAGCCACGTCACAAGAATGTACGTGTGGTATAAGGTAAGATTCTATAATTGCATGTAAAAATACATGTGCTGAATAGGCTACAGAGAAAGGGAGACAGGAATTCACATATTTGTTAACTTTAAAACACATGGAGAACTATTTCAACAAATAATTGACTACATTTATATCTCCTATCCTATATAATGCAAAAGACAATTCCAACTATACACCATGCCTCCAGTTCTGAACTGCTTGTATTTTTTTCTTTTTGGGTTATTTTTCTCCATCTTGTTAGGATTAGTTGTCAGAGTCTACCAAGGTAGGTGTTAGTGTCAGGTATTCAGTATTTCGAATGGAAAATTGGAAAATGAATACAATGTGTATGTAAATATGTGGTACAAAAAAATCTTTCCACTCTCATCCAGAACAATGCCTTGACATTACCATCACCCAGAGAAAGACACAATTAGAGGAGTAGAGTTAGAAAATCTGTGAGTAAATAACTGGGATGGAATATGCTGAGGAGTTCACAAACTTGGAGGTGGTAGAGGAGATTCCAAAAGTAAGGGACAGAGTAAACACTCCACAAACATGGAGCTCTGCTGGCCTAAAGACTTCTTGAGAAACTGCCTCGTAGGTTGGGCACTTGAAATATATATTATTGTCTGGAGCTTTAGCTTCCGTTGTAATGAGACCATCAAAGCTGGGTCTGAATCTATCTGACCTGGAGGACATGGTTTCTTATTTTCCACTGAATATGAGGCAGC
Source organism: Callospermophilus lateralis (assembly GCF_048772815.1). NCBI lineage: Eukaryota > Metazoa > Chordata > Mammalia > Rodentia > Sciuridae > Callospermophilus > Callospermophilus lateralis. The sequence continues at coordinate 584,459 of NW_027516705.1, forward strand.
AGTGCTGAATTCTCTCTTTGTAGGTAAACTGTGGAAACGGGGGGCTAAGTGTATCCACATGTGGACTGTGAAGCCATTTGGTCATCCTCCACTTTTCGTGGTGTTTCTTGCTGCTGCACTGGGATTTTGGTATTGCTTCATGAAATACATAGAATTCAACTGTTACCCGGTGCTTGAGGGAGTTCTGCCATGTGTGGTAGGTCAGGGTCTGCAGGAGAATGCACCAACGAGGCTTCTATCCCACATAGCTTGCCCCCTTGACCATAGCACCTTGATTCTAAACATTGCCCTGAAACCTCTCCATATAACAAGATGCCTTTACATATAAGGGTCTGCTGGCTGCACCACGTCAGTCACAAGCAATTTGGACGCCAATGGGAGATCCATATGGCCCCACCACAGATGTTTTATCACACACCTTCCCACCACAGCTCTGGGCCCACTCCTCAGCAGTCTTCAACTTTCTGACATCTTTGTTCTGAACCATTTTCATGAAAACCAGTCAATCAAGGCACTGTATTATATACTCATGATCAGAAACAGGACATCCAAAGTTTCTCCAGTGGCACCTGGTGATGGGAATTTAAAAAATTTCAAGGTATTTATCTAGCCATTTTTCAAGGATGAAGTTGGAGGCACTGTGTGTTTCAATTCATTCTGGAACCATTAAATGGTGAGGAAGCTCATTTCAATGAAATCTCTGGAGAACTCTCACAGGCAAGTCTTCCCAAATAGTGGCCAAAAGATCACATGAATTCAGGCCCATTGATGTCTACAATTTTCCGTCCATGTGTGATTTGACTCTCATCTATGGCTGCCAAGTCTTTCACAATAAAATCATGTGATATCCTGGCTCAGATTCCCAGTGCTGTGTGAAAAGCCACCCTGTGTCTATATCTCAGTGTCCAAGGGCCCCTCTCTTGCGAAGCCTCCTAAAATCCCAAGACAATTCTTTGCAATACTTCTCTGAGGTCAGTTCAAGAACTCAGTCTCTAAGGGAAATGACCCCAGAGTTCAAGCCCAGGTGGACCAAGTCATCTCTTCCAACCGCCACACAAATGACCACAATTAAAACCAAAACACTCCCACATGGCCCTCATCTTCTTCCATATAGACACTCATTATTACCTCTGGCTGGAGGTTTCCATGAGGGGCGCAGCCCAAGACAGTGTCCAAAATACACTCCCTTGCCCCTCATTTGCCTAAAGTCTGGGTGGCCTGGAAACTCGTCCGGGGAAGCAGGAGTGATAAAATAGGCCTGCTGTAAATACTGCTCTGCTTCTCCAGTTTGAGTCCTACTGAAAGTCAGTTATAAATTCTTTATGTGATTTGGATTTTGCAGAAAACCCAAGCACCTATGGGCTAGCCTCTGCAAGGCTTTGAAGAACTCATTTGAACCAAAGGTTCCTATTCACCCTTGATTGAGGTCAGGAACCTTACAGAGGTAGGCGAGAGACTTCTTCCACAATGACTGCTCCTTTGGCTAATTTAGTTTTGGATTCACACATGGGATCTTTTTTTACATCCATTATGTGCTGAGAATCTAAGCCACAGCCTCACACAGGACCTAGAGCCTGATTCAGATACATCCCATTCCAAAGCAATTAAGCACAGAGCCACAGGTGATTCCCATTAGTTTCCATTTGAAAACTGTTTTCTTCAGGCTTCCCAAATTGGGGCCTGAGGCAAAGGCCTTCCTGACATTCAGGGCAACAGAACAATAGGTAAGAAAACAGCCCAAAGCAGTGTTTCTCCACTGAGACTTTCCTGATCACACTGATATCTCAGTTTTCTGAGATGCTCGCAATTCCCTTCAGCTATCCAGTACATGGCCATGTCACAGAGTTTGGAGGTGGTACATATCTTGGACACAAAAACATGAGCCTATTCGGGAGAGTGGCCAGAATTCAGAAAGAAAACAGGAACTTAGGAAGATATCAGGATTGCCCATGGATAAGGAAAGCCACAGTTCATTCATAAATTGGGAAGTATGAATGCTGGGAAGCTTTCTACTAGACAGGACACATCCATTGAAGCATTCTCTTTTCTAATGTCTACAACCACGGACACAGTGGAATACACAGACCCAGAAACACTCGCCTTGTCAGACGACTTACTAGAATCAGTTCACTCCAAACCAAACAAATCACCTTTCTTACATATTCTCAGAGCATGAGACAAAAAAACACAAACCCACACACACACACCCACAAAGGCAAATCCTTCCCCCAAGAAGGTCTGTGACTATCCGGAGGTCCTCTGACTGATGGGCCATACTATGTTCCTCCGAAATGGCCTGTCCTGTCTCAGATCTGTTCTCCTTGTGCAACTCTATGAAGTTGACAGGAGCCAGTGGCGAGCCACTACCTGGTTTCTCAGGAATGGCCGCTCTTCAGAGCTTTCCTGGCATTTGGCCATCCTCACATCAGTAGGTACCAAGAAAGACTAACTCTGTTCTTGATGAATCCAAACATTGAGACCACTGGGATTGAAACTGGGACTGGCTCTGGGTGCCTGGCTTCCTGGATCCCATGTTCAGAGAGTTCCATTATCAAGGAAGTGATGTGAGGTCACTTCCATCAGAAACTGAATGAGGTCACTGCCTTGGCAACCACATTGTCCTAACACTTGCTTCCAAGGGTCCCATGAGATTGAGGCTGCCCCTACTTCCTGTGACACTTTCACAAGTTAGAATGCTATATCAACCATAGGCACTCGGGAACAGCTCTCCACACAGGCCTTCTTTGGTCCATCTTCTCTACATTAAGAAGAGAGAGACTGATTCAGACAAAACCCTTCATCCTGACCAGACTCTTACTCTCTCTGGTCCTTCATAGCTGCCAACATCTTGTACAGAGATCATTTCTGCATGGACGTTATAGGTTCTCAGCAGGTGGAAGATCCCCTACATTCCTGTATTGTAAGACCAACTCTTTCCCTGCTCTTATGTAAAGTTAGATTGAGGGAACAGTGTATGGTTAGGGTTAATGACATGTTCCATATGGGTTAGGAATCATTCTGCTGGATGAATAATGGTATTCG